>NW_027142392.1:3631633-3854133 GCF_026170545.1 Melanerpes formicivorus
TCCAGTTTTGGGCACCTCAGTAGAGTAGAGATGTGGAGGTGCTGGAGCCAGTGCAAAGCAGGGCAACAAAGCTGGGGAAGGGCCTGGAAAAGAAGTCTTATGAGGTGCAACTGAAGGAGCTGGAGATGGTTAGCTTGCAAAAGAGGAGGCTGAGGGGAGGCCTCATCACTCTGTACAACCACCTGAAAGGACGTTGTGGAGAGGCTGGTGCTGGTCTCTTCTCACAGGTAGTTAGTGATAGAACAAGAGGGAATGGCCTCAAGCTGCTACTGGGTAGGTTTAGACTGGACATTAGAAAAAAATTTTCCCAGCAAGAGTGGTCAGGCCTTGGAATGTGCTGCCCAGGGAGGTGGTGGAGTCACCAACCCTGGATGTGCTTAAAGGTCATTTGGATGTGGTGCTTGGGGATATCGTTTAGGGGTGAACTTTGTAGAGTAGGGTTCTGGGTTGGACCTGGTGATCCTGAGGGTCTTTTCCAACCTGAATGCTTCTGTGACTGTGATTTTTCTCTCTTCACTTAGGAAACCTTGTGGTATGACCATCTGAAATGCATCTCTGCAGCAGTGGGATGTCCTGTGCACTCAGTGTGCTGTTTCCTACTTGTTGGTACTTTGCTCCCCCTTTGTATCACAGTATCACAGTATAACTAAGGTTGGAAGAGACCTCGAGGATCATTGAGTCCAACCTATCAACACAGACCCCATGACTAGACCATGGCACCAAGTGCCACATCCAATCTCCTCTTGAATGCCTCCAGGGATGGTGACTCCACCACCTCCCCGGACTCGCTCGGTGAAGAACTTTCTCCTCACCTCGAGTCTAAACCTCCCCTGGTGCAGCTTGAGACTATGTCCTCTTGTTCTGGTGCTGGTTGCCTGGGAGAAGAGACCAACCCCTTCCCGGCTACAACCACCTTTCAAGTAGTTGCAGAGGGCAATGAGGTCACCCCTGAGCCTCCTCTTCTCCAGGCTAAACAATCCCAGCTCCCTCAGCCTCTCCTCATAGGGCTGTGCTCAAGGCCTCTCCCCAGCCTTGTTGCCCTTCTCTGGACACATTCAAATGTTTCGATGTCCTTCTTAAACTGAGGGGCCCAGAACTGGACACAGGACTCAAGGTGTGGCCTAACCAGTGCAGCATACAGGGGCACAATGACTTCCCTGCTCCTGCTGGCCACACTATTCTTGATGCAGGCCAGGATGCCATTGGGCACACTGCTGGCTCATGTTCAGGCAGCTGTCGATCAGTACCCCCAGGTCCCTCTCTGTTTGGCAGCTCTCCAGCCACTCTGACCCCAGCCTGTGCTTGGCTTTTATAAGGAACTATGCAACACAGCAGCCTGGGGGTCGGGCAGGAAGAAATTACACTTTGATTGCCCATTTTACATCATCTTTAACAATAGAGAGGTTCTAGTGACTTGGTACAGCCTGTACTCAACATAAACCCCAGTCTGTTATCTAGGAATGCTTAGATGGCAAGATAAGCTGTAAATGCTAGTGGGGGAACATTACTGAATAAGAATACAATGATATTTTTTTCCCACTTCCACTCTTTTTTTCCTTATATAAAATGTTCCCTTGAGCATTACCTGACAGACTGGAGTCCTGCAGCAGGTTATTGTTTTGGTTGGACAGGCTGAGATCTTTTCTTCATTTAGCTGATGCTAAAATTGCAATTTTCCCCCCCTCCTTTTTTAAATAACTCAAGATACAAGCTCACCAAGACACACATGCTGCAGGCTGATAGAATCTTAGCTTTTGCATCCCATCCTCTTGCTCCAGATTAAAGGGATATGTGTTATCCAGTGGTGTTAATACTATAAGTAGGAACAAACTTAGTAATGAAAACATCCCCATTTTCTTTGCTGAAACTCTTGCTGAACTAGCAGCTGTGGTATTCCATACTAGGAGGAGGTCTTTCCAGGTGAGCCCTGTTAGAGTGGGTCCAGAGGAAGCCACAAAAATGATAGGAGGGCTGGAGCACCTCTGCTGTGAGGACAGACTGAGAAAGCTGGGGTAGTTCAGCCTGGAGAAGGCTCCAGGGAGACCTAACTGAGGCCTTTCAGTGCTTAAAGGGCACTGTAAGAAAGCTGGGGACAGACTCCTTAGCAGGGCCTGTTGTGACAGGGCAAGGGGTGATGGTTTTAGACCAAGAGGGTAGGTTGAGACTAGATAAAAGAAAGAGCTCTTTTTTACAGTGAGGATGGTCAGACATTGGCCTAGGTTGCCCAGAGAGGTGGTAGATGTCCCATCCCTCAGGGGGACCTCAGGTCAGGTTGGAGAGGCCTCTGAGCAACCTGATCTAGTTGAAGATCCTGCTCCCTTCTGGATGACTTTTAACAGTCCCTTCCAACCTAAACTATTCTATGACCTACAGTACATGCTGATGGGTTGTCATGTAATGTTTACATTATGCAATTGCAGGCAAAATTGATACTAGACAGTCTATCACCAGAGCCATCTTTTGGAGCATGTCATGGAGGAATTAGAAAGAAACCTCCCTGCAGTCACCCCAGAAGTGCCCACATTTGCCAGCCGAGTGGTTGGAGAGCAGGGAACAGGGCTTTTAGTTTCCTTGTATTCACAATATCACAGTACATTAGAGGTTGGAAGGGACCTCAAGAGATCATCAGGTCCAAACCCCCTGCTAAAGCAGGATCACTTAGGGTAGGCCACACAGGAATGCATCCAGGTGGGTTTGAAAGTCTCCAGAGAAGAAGATTCCACAACTTCTCTGGGCAGCCTGTTCCAGTGCTCCGTCACCCTCTCTGTAAAGAAGGTGAGAGGAATGAAGTCAGGCTATGGCATCTGTTCTTTGCATGTGCACCTCAGTTCTTGACCTTGCTGGTAGTCCTGGGCTCAGCAGAAGGATAAGGGCTTCTGCTCTGGCATCAGTCGAGGGATTTAGGCCAATGGCATCCTGGCCTGCATCAAGAATAGTGTGGCCAGCAGGAGCAGGGAGGTCATTGTGCCCCTGTACTCTGCACTGGTTAGGCCACAGCTTGAGTCCTGTGTCCAGTTCTGGGCCCCTCAGTTTAAGAAGGACATTGAGACACTTGAACGTGTCCAGAGAAGGGCAACAAGGCTGAGGAGAGGCATTCAGCACAAGCCCTGTGAGGAGAGGCTGAGGGAGCTGGGATTGTTTAGCCTGGAGAAGAGGAGGCTCAGGGGAGACCTTATTGCTCTCTACAACTACCTGAAGGGAGGTTGTAGTCAGGTGGGGGTTGGTCTCTTCTCCCAGGCAACCAGCACCAGAACAAGAGGACACAGTCTTAAGCAGCACCAGGGGAGGTTTAGGCTGGAGGTGAGGAGAAAGTTCTTCACAGAGAGAGTTGTTAGCCATTGGAATGTGCTGCCCAGGGAGGTGGTGGAGTCACCATCCCTGGAGGTGTTCAAAAAGGGCTTGGACATGGCACTTGGTGCCATGGTTTAGTAGTCATGAGGTCTTGGATGACAAATTGAACTTCATGATCTTTGAGGTCTTTTTCAACCTTATTGATCTATGATTCTATGATTGTGGCAAGGAAGAACGGTGTCCTACCGGGACACATAATAGAACAGTTTGGTAGGACCTGCAGCCTCATCCTTCCACTCTGCTCCCACTTGTGTGGCCTCCACTGGGGCAGCAGTTCCAGTTTTAGTTTCAATATTGCAAAAAGGAGGTGAGTCAGCTGTTAAGAATGCAGAAGAAAGCAGTGCTCAGGGGCCTGGGATGCATTTCTGAGGAAACACTGCAAATCCACATTGTTTGGACTAATGAAAATGCAGAGGGCTTCAGCTAGGTACACGGCAGTGTTCTCCATGGCCATGCAAGTCAGAGGAAAATGGATGGTTTAAATTGCAGTAGGCTTCACAGAGTGCTTTCTGTCAGAGAGGAAGCTGAAGGAGTAGGGAATGTGTGCAGCTTTTGTTACTGGCAATCTTCAAGGAAACCTCAGACAAACAACTACCCTGTTGCTCTCCTGCCCTGAGCAGGGGAGTAAGTGAAATGACTTCTTGAACTCTCTCCATCTTCTAGGGCCTGCTCAGTGGAGGGCATTGAATGTGTGCTTGAATCAGGGTGGTGTCATCAGCTTTGTCTTAGTGGAGATACCTATGTTACAAACAGTGTTAAAATGGATCCATACTCAGGAAGGCATTAAAGCACAGGTGTCACTTCAGACACATTTGTCACCTGGAGGGGTTGCCTTGTGTAAGAAGGAAAGGGCTGGTAACAGAATATCTTAATTAACACATTTCAGAACTGCAGTGTGGATGCAGATGTGTAGCTTTCAACATCACCTCACTGTCCGTGCTGAGGGCAATGCTGCCAAAACTTCCCAACACATCTTCAAATCCCAGCTGAGGACCAACCCAGAGGGGCTTAAGTGTGTATTTCAAACCAAGCATTTGCTTATTGTGCTACTCACAAGGATGCCAGGAAGGGATTTTTGTGCCCAAGCTTGGTGCTCATGTGGCAGGAGGACAGACTGTGGCAGAAGCATGTGGGATGCACCCCAGACTTTGCCAGCAGCCTGTCACCCCACACACAGTTCTGCAGCTCACGTTAGGACAGCCCTGCTCACCTTAAATTCACAGTGGTCTGGGGTTTCTGCTCAAGAGGATCATTGTGTCCACTTAGAGCAAGTGAAGTGTTTTCTGGTCTCAGCACCTCTACAGTGATGAAAGTTTTCACAGATTGCTGGGGTTGGAAGGGACTTCTGATCATCATCTAGTCCAACTCCACTGCTAGAGTAGGGTTAGCTAGAGTAAATCACAGAGGAATACACCCAGGTGGGTTCTGGGTGCCTTCAGAGATGGAGACTCCAAAACATCTCTGGGCAGCCTGGTCCAGGGCTCTGTCACCCTCAAAGTGAAGAATTTTTTCCTTATGTTTACATGGAACCTCCTGTGTTCAAGTTTATGTCCATTGCTCCTTGTCCTGTCACTGGGGACCACTGAGAAAAGTCTGGCTCCATCCTCCAGGCACTTGCCCTTTAGATACTGATAAGCATTCATGAGACTCCCCCTCAGCCTCCTCTTCTCCAGGCTAAACAGCCCCAGCTCTCTCAGCCTTTCCTTGCAAGGTAGATGTTCTTGTCCCCTCAGCATCTTAGTAGCTCTCTGCTGGACTCTTTGTCCTTGTCCTTCTTGAACTGGGGAGCCCAAAGCTATCTGCCATCTGGGGACCAGCAGGGTGTGTAGGACTTTGCCATCATCTCTGCTGGATGCTGGGTGCCGAGAGCAGCTCCTGCCTGTCCCAGCACCTAGCTCCACTAAGCCGAGTGCCTCCACTTAGCTCACGTTGCTCCATTCACCACTCTGAGTCAGCTCTGCTGTCTTTTTCATTGACCTCCGATTTTTTTAATTAGGCAAGTTCATTAAGCACCTCCCTGCAGAGGATGAAATTTAATACTGAAAGCCATGCACAGACGTTGTTATGCAGGCAGCGCCTGGTGAATGATGAAATCTTCCTTTGAAAGGGCTTTTGGCATGAAAATCCTTCTCTAGATCCTGCAGGTTTGGAAATTTCCCGCTGGAATTCCTGGGAAGTTAGTGGAAGAATACAAATTACAGACTGGGCTGTTTCCAAACACAGCACTTAGAGGGCACAGACTCTGTCAAGGGCTTCTTTCAAAAAGCAGATGCGTTCCTTGTGCAGCGAAAATGGTTTCCTCCACCTGTGGAATAAATACCAGCGATGGCTTCACACAGCTCACCCTGGTACTTTTCCTTTCCCTGTCAGAACATGATTTGTATCAAACAGTTGTTGTGTTTGTGGCCTGGCTGATTTACCACTTCTCATCCAGGCTCTCTGTGCTGGATATTGCCTTCCCTCTTCCTTCACTGGAAACCATCAGCTTTTTTTTTTCTTCTCACAGTATCACAGTATCACTAAGGTTGGAAGAGACCTCAAAGATCATGGAGTCCAAACTCTCACCACAGACCTCATGACTAGACCATGGCACCAAGTGCCACATCCAATCTCCTCTTGAATGCCTCCAGGGATGGTGACTCTACCACCTCCCTGGGCAGCACATTCCAATGGTGAGCGACTCACTTGGTGAAGAACTTTCTCCTCACCTCGAGTCTAAACTTCCCCTGGCACAGCTTGAGACTGTGTCCCCTTGTTCTGGTGCTGGTTGCCTGGGAGAAGAGACCAACTCCTTCCTGGCTACAGCCACCTTTCAGGTAGTTGTAGAGGGCAATGAGGTCACCCCTGAGCCTCTTCTTCTCCAGGCTAAACAATCCCAGCTCCCTCAGCCTCTCCTCATAGGGCTTGTGTTCAAGGCCTCTCCCCAGCCTTGTTGCCCTTCTCTGGACACGTTCAAGTGTTTCGATGTCCTTCTTAAACTGAGGGGCCCAGAACTGGACACAGTACTCGAGGTGTGGCCTAACCAGTGCTGAGTACAGGGGCACAATGACTTCCCTGCTCCTGCTGGCCACACTATTCTTGATGCAGGCCAGGATGCCATTGGCCTTCTTGGCCACCTGGGCACACTGCTGGCTCATGTTCAGGCAGCTGTCGATCAGCACCCCCAGGTCCCTTTCTGTTTGGCAGCTCTCCAGCCACTCCAACCCCAGCCTGTAGCTCTGCATGGGGTTGTTGTGGCCAAGGTGCAGTGTAACTTGTGTGCCAGAGTTTGATGTGCACCACATGTGTGTGCCTCTTTGCTGGCTTCCTGGTCTCTGTAAGATAGATTCATTTCCTCTCAGCACTTCAAAACCTCACTGGCTTTATTTTGGAACCACTTGGAATGTGTATGTCCCATTCAAACAAACCTGACTCTGTTTCATTACCTGCTGGGTTTGCTTTTTGAAGCTGTTTACAAGGGTGCTAGATGGGTGCACAGCATCAGGCAGATGCTCCCAAAGATCATGGTCACAGCACAGTCTGTTTTCAGTCTAGTGATTGCTCTGCACCCTTGGGAAACATTTAGCTGCAGCCTCTGTCAGCAGGAGACCCCATTTTGTCGTAGATAGATGTCAGCCAACTTCCAGGTTTGGGCTCCCCAATTCAAGAGAGACAGGGATCTACTGGAAAGAGTGCAACAGAGAGCTGCAAGGATGATTAAAGGACTTGAGCATCTCTCCTGTGAAGAAAGACTGAGAGATCTGGGGCTGTTTAGTCTTGAGAAGAGAAGGCTGAGAGGGAATCTGATCAACATCTATAAATACCTGAGGGGTGGGTGTCAGCATGAAAGTGCCAGTCTCTTCTCAGTGGTGCCCAGTGATAGGACAAAGAAAAATGGGTACTAACTGGAAACAAGAAGTTTCATCTCAACACAGCAAAAAGCTTCTTTACCATGAGAGCACTGGGACAGGCGGCCCAGAGGGGTTGTGGAGTCTCCTTCTCTGGAGACTTATAAAACCTGTCTGGAAGTGTTCCTGTGTGGCCTGCCCTAGGTGATTCTGCTTTGACAGGGGGGCATGGACTTGATCTCTGGAGGTCCCTTCCAACCCCTAACATTCCATGATTCTATGTTTCACACAGGGTTTCTGTGCCCATGATAGCCTTGCCTTCTGCTGTCTGATCACAGGGTCAAGACTTGAAGGAGTGAGTCCTTGTGCCTCCACAAAGCCACCAGGGAAGTCCCCTTTCTGTTGTCCTGAGGGGCACAACCTGTGTTAAAATCAGCAGGAGTGGTATTTTTTCTATGACACAAGCAGCCAGAGCAGGCATAGGCAATGCAGCAAGACTGGAGTAGCCTGCTGCAAAGAAAGGCTGGCAGGGCTCTGGGGATGAGTCAAAACTTAATTCATTTGTGATCCCAGGGCTGGCTGGCAGTTGCTATTCTGTTATCAACCTTTCTTCTTCCCCCAATATTTTGATTCCCCCAAAAAAGGAGACTAAAAACAATAACCGCTTGGTTAGCAGTGGTTTCTTTACAAACAATATAAACAGATGAGTACTGCACTGCCCTACACCAGGAGTTTGAAAAGGGTGTTTTGGAAGGCTCCTTAAGTTAAATGAAGTATAAGATCTTTATTGGTTGGTGGGCTGTAAGCGCCTGTGGCAATCTAGAGACAAACCAAGACCAACAGGGGGAAAAAATAAAATAATCCCCTTTGATAAATAACCTTTCCATATTAAATACACATCAATCTGACATCAACAATTAGCTGTCAGGTGCTTGGCTTTGCCAGCAAAGGCCAATTTTCAGATTAGTGCTAATTGCAGGGCAGGCTGACACATCAGCCCAGAGCCCCGGTAGCTAACGGCCTGGGTAGGAGCGGACTTCAATAGTGGGAGCAGGGGAGGGCTGAGGCTGCCTGTCTCCAGCTTGTTGGCAGTTTGACTGTAGACTAAAGTAATGGAGCTGGCAGGGTGGAATCAATTACTGGCCAATGAAGATTTTCCCACAGGTCGAGGCTTGGGAAAAAAAGGACGTTCCTGCTGCCGAGACAGCTGGCATGGACTGTCCACTGGGAAAGGAGCCTGGAGAATGAGAAAAAGAGGGACAGTTCTCGGTGATAAACTGGTGACAGACTATAAATTATGAAAAGGGGATTTGGCAGAGGATTTAGAGCTTGCTACCTCTGCTTTTCCCTCCCCCAGGACTTTAATGCCAGCCATGTTCACTGACTGAGTCATTCGATTATCTTAGTCAGAAAGTAAGAAGTGCTAAGAGAAAAGGCTCAGAATCTCCTTTGCTGAGCAGGGTGTGTGCACTTGGGAGCTGAGCTTTTAAAACCATTTAAGCCAGCATTTTCCCTGTGTGCCTGTGTGTGTGCCTGTCCTGGTGACTTTCTATTTCTGTGTGCTACAGAAGAAAACATAATGAAGGCATCCAGTCACCCAGCAACAACCAACCAAAAGTTCACACAGTGCATGGTGGCACAGGGCAGTTCACCTGAGAGCAAGGTCACAGCCCTGTAGTGAGTGCCCCAGCTCTCCTGATTCAGAAGTTACGCCAAGCTGTGGTAGTTACTGTGAGCTCCTTTTGCTTACTCTTCTGTTTTCTATGCCAGTATGATTTGCTTCATTCATGGTTTTGAGCTTTCTTTCATGGCCCTGAAGGACAGAGTCAGAAGAAAGAGCAGAAAGATCCAGCTATCCCCTGGCTCAGGAAGAACACCCTTCTCCTTCCCACTATTCAGCATGGCTGATCCTCCTTTCACCTACCTGCTCCTCTCTTTTCCTCTCTACAGACACTAAAACAACTCTCACTACCACCTTTCAAGCATGACAGGAGAGCTCAGTTCTCCTAGAGGCTTTGCTGGTTGCTTCACTACTTCTTGTCACCCTTCTTGGAATTTGTGCCAGCTGTGCTCTTCCCACCAGAGCACCTGGGATCCCACCATGCCTAGACTCAGGCAGCCCTGCACCACAGCTACCATGACCAACCACCACCATGGCCACTGCCACCATCGCTACTATAATAGTCCAGCAGGAGCTGAAGTCCACCCACTGCTTTTTACTGCAAGCTCCAGCTTTGCCTGATGGAAGTCTCTTCCCTAATTCCAAGAGGATGCTTAAGGGTGAAGAATGAGGTCTTGCTGCTAGGACAGGTAAGAGAGGTGGTGTTAGTGTCAAATAACGTGTTACTGCAAGGGAGAGATTCATAGAATCATAGAATCAATAAGTTTGGAAGAGACCTCAAAGATCATCAAGTCCAACCTGTCACCCAACACCTCATGACTACTAAACCATGGCTTCAAGTGCCAAGTCCAATCCCCTCTTGAATACCTCCAGGGATGGTGACACCACCACCTCCCTGGGCAGCACATTCCAATGGCTAACAACTCTGTGAAGAACTTTCTCCTCACCTCCAGCCTAAACTTCCCCTGGCACAGCTTGAGACTGTGTCCTCTTGTTCTGGTGCCGTTTGCCTGGGAGAAGAGACCAACTCCCTCCTGGCTGCAACCTCCCTTCAGGTAATTGTAGACAGCAATAAGGTCTCCCCTAAGCCTCCAGGCTAAACAACCCCAGCTCCCTCAGCCTCTCCTCATAGGGCTTATGCTCAAGGCCTCTCCCCAGCCTCGTTGTCCTTCTCTGGACACATTCAAGTTTCTCAATGTCCTTCTTAAATTGAGGGGCCCAGAACTGGATTCCTCTTGGTCCTGCTCTGCCTTTCATGGTCTCTCCTGGCTCATCTCCCTCGATCCCTAACAGCTGTACCCACACAGGCTGGGGCAGATATGAAAAGGTGTACATGGGAGGCACACATTGCTCTTGGAAGAAAGGTCATGCAGTATCTCCTGCTGTTTGCTTTGTGAAGGGTGACAGATATATTTGAAATCTGGATCTAATCATTTGGGTTAAGTGAAAGGCACAGTGGCAGTCCTGCTTTAGAAGGCCCAGCATGTTGGTTTGACAGCAGGGTTATTCCTGAGATTAAAAAACAAGGACTGCAGTTTGTAGAGGTGCCAACTGAGAACAGTTCAAAGTGCCAAGTTTCTAGAGTAGAGCTGATCTAGCTGCATCAAGATCTGTTTCAAAGTTTGCTGTAATAGGGGAAAAGAAAAAAGATATGTGGATGGACTCCAGTCAGAGGAAACATTTCCTTAGAGGAAGTAAATGTGTCTGGGCCATGCTGCTGTGAGCCCAGCTTAGTCTGAGCCTCATTTGTGACATGGTGAGACAAGCAGAGGGACAGCTTGAGAATGGGGAAGTCCCTCACAGGGCTGTGACAAGGGCCCAAGATACAAGAGGTGGCATTTGTGGCCTGAGATAATGGCTTGCACAACTTGCTTTCATGCATCTTTGTGATAAAAGGCATTTGAGGGAGTCAGGCTGGAAACTACCAGTGCTGTTGAGGATCTGTTAGATGCACAAGGCATGCTGGGCTGCTCCTGTTCAAGAGGGGATTGGACATGGCACTTGGTGCCATGGTCTAGTAGTCAGGAGGTCTTGGGTGACAGGTTGGACTTGATGATCTTTGAGGTCTTTTCCAACCTTGTTGATTCTATGATTCTATGCTTCTAAAACCTGATGGTGCCCTGGCCTCACTGCTGCTTTTTCTCTTCTATTTCTGGCAAATTGCATTGGATGCTTTTGTTTTCTGAATTAATTCAGAGACTTAATCTGCCCCCACTGACAGGTCTAGAGGCTGAGCAATTTCTTCAACAAGAGAGGCAGGCTGGGCAGTGCTCCTTATTGACCATAGTTACTGGAGCCACCAGTTTGAGCTGCAGTTTGCTTCCTCAGGTCAAGCATTCCCTGCTAGGGTGTCTGTGGGACGAGGTGGTTGTTTTGGGGTTAGCCTGACAGGTGGGAATGGTGACTCTGGTACCTACTACAAAGGGTGCTAGCAATTAAATACCAGCAGGACTGGGCCATGCTGTATCTTTATAAACTCAGGAACAGTCACAGAATCCAACTCTCAGTTGGAAAAGCCCTCGAAGATCATTGAGTCCAACCAGTATCTAACTCTACCAAGTCTGGTGCTAAACCACCAGTCTGGTGCTAATCCCTGCCCTCTCACAGCACACAGGTCAAAGACATTTTCATTGTGTCCCATGATTGCTGGCCTGGCAGCAAACTGGTTTGACTGAATGGAGTCAAACTGCACTCTCAGAAGTTTCTATCTTGGCTGCACCAAGCCCTTCAGTGTATCTGCATCTCCTTGAAGTGCCTAATGGCAGGGTGACAGTGGACTTAGTTAAGTGAAGTGATGTCATGGCCATAAAGCAATGCAGTGAGATAAAAAGAGACAAATTTAGATCTGACTGGTGTCTTGGCTATGATTTTTCATTATAATTGCTGAAGACTGTCTTCCCTTGGCCGCATCCCATGGCCATTGCTTATTAAGGGAATCTCTGTGGCTTTTTCTGCTTGATCTTGACTGTTTCACCTTATAATAGATTCACCTTCCTCATGTGACAAGTAACATTCCAAGTAGGAGAGAGGCTCATTAATGGAAGTGAATATGTGGCAGATGTGGCACCAAGATGTCAGGAACAAACCCAGCCATATTCTGCTGGCTGCAATGAGAGAAAGGTGTCTGAGCAACAGGACAGCCTCTCCCCATCATTTCTGTGGTGGAAAGCTCTCATTAGACATAGTCAAAAGTGAATAGATGGAACAAAGATGATTTTAGTATCAAACAGGCAATGCAGGGCTACTGTGCTGACTGTATCATTTATTTTTGTATACAGGAATAGCCTTGCTTCAACATCAGGCCTGGCTTACAGCAAACTGCCAGAAGTTTTAATGACTTTTATTTAGCCTTGGAAGAGTGCAATAGGGAGGTGCAAAGCTCTTCCACTGGGTAAAGATATTGTTTTCATCATCTAAAATGCTCTCTCCAAAGTTTTTGGCTGAAATTTCCCCCATCTCCCCAGAGTAATTCAGAGCAACTCCATCTGCAGAAGGAAAGCCAATCACAAGAGGTTTTCTGTTGGGGGAGCTTGAGAATTCATGGCTCCTAGAAATAAAAGGGAAACACAAGAAGCGATCCAGAAACCCTGTAGCAAGAGCTGTGGCAGATATCCGTGCTCCTGGAGGCTAATCCCACGTTTCCCCTGCCTCTCCCAGGAAGATGGATAAGGAAGCACTTTGGGCTGGCGGAGAGTCAGCTGGGAGGGCTGCAAGGCTTCCCATCCCCAAACTCCTCCGGCTGGACTCGGCCCTGTCTGTTCCCGAGGAGGCCTGCTGGGTGTCCTAGCAAACACGGCCACTGGCGGAGGGACAGGGCAACAATGCCGTGGCCCAGAGGATATCTCCACCCAGAGACCTGAGCCGATTCCAATCTTTCACCACTGAGGAAACAATTGAAAGCTTTCAGGCTTAGGTAAAAGGACTGAAAAAGGCTCTGAAAATGTGGAACGGTATGAACTAAGTGTGAGCATCCTGAACAGATCCTGTTTAAATGCTGGCACAAAAGACTTCCCCGGCAGGAGCCACCCTCACCATCCCCAGGGATGTTTTCTAGACAAAAACACAAAGGAAAAAAGCCACTCAGATGCCCCTGAACTGGTTGCTAGCACCAGTTATTCTCCTCCTTCATGGATGGGCCCATGTGTCCCTGCTGACATCTGAAAGCCGTATCACCTTGTCGTGATCCAAGCAGGCTTACACACGCACATTGAAGCTCCCACAGTGGCGAAGGCTGCGTGGTCACAGCCAGTGCCCTGAGAGAGGGTCTGTGGTGCTGGAAGCGGCTCAGAGTGTCCCCAGCTAATACAGAGCCTTCGGGTGACTTGAAGCGACGTGACTTCTGACAGAAGCTTTCCATGCTCAGAGCTAAAATGTGAGGCATTTTAAAGGACTTACTCACGCCTGCTATGACTCATGCAAAAATAAAGCAATTCTGGATATGAAAAGACCATTTATCCCCTCTACACACAAAACCCTTTTTTTTCCTCCCCCCTTCTCCACATTGTGAGCTCTTTGGGAAAGGGGACTTGTTATCGCTCTCAATTCAGGGCTTTATGCCATGTGGTATCTGATTTTCTCCTAAAAGAAAATAATGAAAAAGCATCTTTTTTTTCTTCCCCCTCTGCAGAAATTCAGGCTATAAGAAGATTAAAATTATGAGGATTTTCTACTTCATGTTTTCTTACGTAAATACATAAAATATCATGACTGGGAGGGATGAAAAGTTGTTTCTGTGGAACACTGGCAGCTGACAGATTAAAGCTTCGTGGCTTGCTGTCTGTTAACCTGGTCATCAACTCAGTATGAAAAATATCTCAGAATATGAATAAAATGTAAGTTTGGTTTAGGTCTTTTTTTTGTCTGTTCCACTCATTCAGATGAAACCAAAACTGGACTGCCCGGCAGGCTTCTCTGTGTGGTGCTGTCCTTCTTTAGCCAAATGTTTGTGTTATTTATTCCTTAAGAGCTCACCCAACCTCTGTCACCTGCTGAAAGGGCCATGAGGATGATCAGAGGGCTGGAGCACCTCTCCTATGAGGACAGACTGAAAGAGTTAGGGCTGTTCAGTCTGGAGAAGAGAAGGCTCTGAGGTGACCTAATTGTGGCCTTCCAGTATCTGAAGGGGGCCTACAGGAAGGCTGGGGAGGGACTTCTCAGGATCTCAGGTAGTGATAGGACTAGGGGGAATGGAATGAAGCTGGAGGTGGGGAGATTCAGGCTGGATGTGAGGAGGAGGTTCTTCCCCATGAGAGTGGTGAAGCCCTGGAATGGGTTGTCCAGGGAGGTGGTTGGGGCCTCGTCCCTGGAGGTGTTTAAGCCCAGGCTGGATGAGGCTCTGGCCAGCCTGATCTAGTGTAGGGTGTCCCTGCCCATGGCAGGGGGGTTGGAACTAGATGATCCTTGTGGTGCCTTCCAACCCTGACTGATACTATGAAATGAGATTTAAACCACAGCCTGCCCTAAAGGGACACTAGTGTCTGGCCTTGCTGGTTGGACAGTGCTGTCAGAGGGGAGTATGTGGGGGTGCAGCCTGCCCTTCTCTGATGCCACATTGGTGGTAAAGCACTCTGGGAAGGATTCTTTTCATGATTTATTTTTTCTCCTCTAAACATCTTTTAAAGTCACTTCTGCTTATTTGCACAGCTTTCCCAGAGCCCCCTTTTCCCAGCTTGTTTGTAGTTAGAAGGCCGCCTGCTTATTGCTCATCCTAATCTCCTGCATGTTTACTTAGCAACACTGAACCTATTGCCCTCATCCCTGGCTCCATTTTACTACAATTGATTTCACTTTCTTTACTGCTCCTCTCTCTCTTGGTGTGTTTAGCTTTTCTGCCTATTCACAGTGTGTTTGCAGTTTCCAGGATCACAAACATACTTCCAGGGTTAACTCTTACCTTGCAGAAGGATCCCTATTCCTAAGGCTGGCTCCAAAGCCAAAGCTGTCTCTAGCTACTCCCCCATCAGTCTTATTTCTGAGGCCAGACATCCTCCAGCTTGCTCCTGATAAAGGACAGTATTCCCTTTTTTTGGCCTGTGAGGAAACCACAGTGGCTTTAGTCCCTGGGAATCAAATCTATTCCTTGCCCTCCCATGACCTAAGGGCTTCATAAACTGTGGCACTGCTGCACACCATGAAGCTTTGCTTCTCACTTCCTCCCCCTGCTCCCTCCAGCCACAGCAGTTTGTCTGAAGCCTTTTTTTAACCCATTTTTGTATTTTTCTAGCAGCCTTTTTGAACCACTGATAACATGTTTTCACTTTTGCTTTCCACAGACATAAGGCTGGCAGTGTTAAGGTCTTGGCATGTGCAAAAACCAACTCCTCGATATATGTCCTCAGCATCATTGGAGGTCTGTGTAGAATCCATCCTCACATTTTGTGACCGCAGCTTTTTCCTAATCTCTGCATTTCCTTGCCTTAGTCAAGGGATTTGCTTCCCATTTCAAACTCCACAAAAAGCTGTTGCTCCCACGTTTGTTTGGTTTCCTGCAAGAGGCAAACACAGGCTCTCCAGTTCCTTATCTTACAAATTCCTTAGTAATTTCCCCACTTCATCTATTTGTGTCACCTGCATGGTGTCAGGATTTGAATGAAGACAGTCATGCTAGCTCAGCATTTGTTCTGTACATTTGAGTAGTGTACTGCAAGTCTTTATTCTCCTTCATGTGTTTTCCTCCTCTGCCAGTTGCTAGCTGGGGAGCACTTGCCCTATCAGGTTTTTTCAGTCCTTACAAATATTAAATAGAGTAGAGTAGAGTAGAGTAGAGTAGAGTAGAGTAGAGTAGAATAGAATAGAATAGAATAGAATAGAATAGAATAGAATAGAATAGAGCAGGTTGGAAAAGACCTTTGAGATCATCACGTCCAACCTATCACCCAACACCATCTAATCAACTAAACCATGGCACCAAGCACCCATTCAGTCTCTTCCAAACACTTCCAGTGATGGTGACTCCACCACCACCCTGGGCAGCCCATTCCAATGGCCAATCACTCTTTCTGTGAAGACGTTCTTCCTAACATCCAGCCTGAACCTCCCCTGGCACAGCTCAAGACTGTGTCCTCTTGTTCTGGTACTGGCTGCCTGGGAGAAAAGACCAGCCCCCACCTGGCTACAACCTCCTTTCATGTAGTTGTAGACAGCAATAAGGTATCCCCTGAGCCTCTTCTCCAGGCTAAGCAGCCCCAGCTCCCTCAGCCTCTCCTCACAGGGCTTGTGCTCCAAACCCCTCACCAACTTTGTTGCCCTTCTCTGGAAACATTCCAGCAACTCAACATCTTTCCTAAACTGAGGGGCCCAGAACTGGACACAGTCCTCAAGCTGTGGCCTAACCAGTGCTGAGTACAGGGGCAGAATGACCTCCCTGCTCCTGCTGGCTACACTGTTCCTGATACAGGCCAGGATGCCACCTGGGCATACTGCTGGCTCATGTTCAGCCTACTATCAACCAGTACCCCCAAGGTGCCTTTCTGCCTGGCTGCCCTCCAGCCACTCTGACCCCAGCCTGTAGCACTGCATGGGGTTGTTGTGGCCAATGTGTAGAACCCAGTACTTGGATGTGTTAAATCTCATGCCCTTGGACTCTGCCCATCTGTCCAGCCTGTCAAGGTCCCTCTGCAGAGCTCTCCTAGAAGGTGCTACTCAGATTGCTTCTCTGTAGTAGCAGGTACATTATTTGTCTCCACAGAGATAAACTGTTGGCACTTTTTATTTCATCCTTTAAAAACACTTAATTGGCACAGAAATCCTGAGGTTCTTGCCTGATTCCTCATCCTGCATAAGTTCATTATGAAATCTTCTAAGCAAACAAACAAAACTGGAAACTGATTTTAAGGGCTGCTCACAGAGGGTATCTTGCATAATAAAATCATGTGGTACATATTTATACTGTGTCTTTCCTCAGAAAGTGCTTTTGAACCTCAAAACCATTTAAAAAGGGTCATAAGAATTGAAATGTATAACCCCAGACATACAAACACTGCACTTTTGAATGTCTTGTCTTGGCAGACTTCCTCCTGAATGAATGAAGAGGTAAAATGAGGACATAAAATTAACCTCCTGTATCTCACTAGTTTCCAGAGAAGGTGATCTGAGCTCTGTATCTACCCAAAGAACTTCCATCATTCCTCTAAGTTACAAAACAATGAGTTGCAGAATCCTGATGCTAGCTTTGCCTATCTGGAGAGCCTGAATTCTGTGACTCATACGGGGAAAATGGTCTATAAAAAGCAGGGAAGAAGAAAAGGCGGTTCCACAAATGCTGCCGCAGCAGCAGGTAGTTTCACTCCCGCCTGCACGTCAAACTGGAGCTGTATCTCAGCCTTATGAAGGGAAAAGATGACAGTCTGCTTGGCAGATCTGGTTGTCTTCTCTTAAGTTTGCTCCCAGCCTGTACCCAGCTTGCCAGCAGAGCTTTCTGACTTGTGCTGCCTGCAAATTTTGACTTGAGCCTGGCTTGGCAATCTCTAAACCAGGGAGTGTCTCTAGCGACTGCTGAGGACGTTGGCTCTGTCCTGGATTCCTTGCCCTCACCACAGATCCTTCAAAACATGCTACAGAGCATGGGTTTGGGTTTTGGTTTTGTTTTGGTTTTTTTCCCCTCCCTACTACTTTGAGGACTTCTTTTTCCCATGGCTGAAGGAAACCCCAGCTCAAAGTGGCTTGGGACACAATGGCAAAGGGAACATGCTGCATTTTCTCCTTTCTCTTCTTTGGAGTAAAACATCATAGGGGCTTTTGGATGGCCCTTCCTTTTCACTCCCATTCCTGAATGAGGTTTGTTGGGCAGAGGCAGCTCAGCTCTGTTGTGTTCTGCTCAGCAGTCCTGTGAGTCACCAGTGAAGTGACTGATACTGCAGCCTCTCCTTATGTGCACAGACCCTTTGAAGTCACTTCAAAGGGGTTGTTTGCAAAGGGGCTGCAGGTACGGGGCGATTAAATATGGCCAATGCCGTCTCTACCATTTACTGATTCAAACATTATTTATTATGAGCAAACAGAGGCATTTTTTTTTTTTATATTGTTGACACTGATCCTCTAGCTTAGCAAAGGGCACTCGTGCAACATTTTGGACTCAATTTATCATCTGCCCTAGGCATTGGTTGCACTTTTCTCATCATTAGGGAAGAAATAAAAGCCATTCACTAATCCCCAAACCACTTTGTTCCTCTATGGCCCTTCAAAGAGCAGGGCCCCTAAATGGTGATTAAGGACTCTGGAGACCTTTCTCAAGAGAGATTTCTTTCCTTCCCCGTATCAGGCAGAAGGAATCAAATTCTCAAGCTGGGTAATGTTTTTTTAATTAATACCACGGGACTGAAAATAAAATAAAATAATTATATGGGGCTTTTAACCTTTTTTATAGCCTTTTTATGCTGCCTTTAAATAAAACCAACTTGCTCGGCTCGCTCGTGGATTTAGGGTGATGGTGTTAATTTGCAGGCCTAAGCAGAGATGATGGGAATAGGGAATTAGGCTAAGCCCTACCTGACCTCCCGCTGAAGAAGCAAGATCTCCTTGTTTCCCCTTGCTCTTGATCTTGGGGTGTTGTCTGCACAAAGCCAGAGGAATTCAAGTCCCCAGCAGCATGGGGACAGGAGAGGATGGGACTTGGGCTGAGCCCTCACCCTGCAGCAGTTGCTGGATGTGGAGCTTTGTGCTGGCTTTGCTGCCTCTCCAGGAGCAGCTGCCCACGTGTGGAGCCTCCTCTCACTGGCTCTGAGTGTTTGCTGGTGGACACGAACCCACAGCACTGGCAGCTGTAGCAAGCACTTGGTTTTCTGCCCCCTCGGTGCAAGCTAAATCCTTTCATGTATGTGCAAAATGTGGGGGAGAACACTGGCCTCTGGGGTCATTTGCGCAGGGGTGAGTCAGGTTCTGGGCAGGAGTTCAGCAGAAAATACCCACCCCAAAAGTGGGAAAATTTAGAGACCTCCATTTCTATTTTATGACACTTCTATTTTTTATCTGTGTGTTCTCTCTTCTTTTCTGGAGCCTGTTGTTAGAGGCTTGTGGACACAGGTGCATGCGTGGGAGCGCAGAGGCACAGCCAGAAGTTGAACACTCTTTGTTTTGCCGTTGGGAGACTTTTCTCTTTTGCCTCCATCCCCCACCAGAGAGAAGAGGGAGTTCAGAAGAAGCCCTGTATGGCAGAAATGAAATATATGGGGATTATTTTGCACCTCCATTTTGGGAGCACAAGGAGAAAAGCATCTTTTAAAAAGCATCCTCCTTTACAAAGTGAAACTCTATTGCTGTTGTTTACAAAAATCATTGTCACTTCACAGGCCTTGGTCTTGATCACCTCTGAGATCTTTTCCAACCTTAATGATTCTAAATAAGGGTAGTGGTGCTGGAGTTGTAAGGGCGCTGCTGAGCTCATGGGTAGTGCAGGAACTGGAGAGCTCCAGCTGAAGGCTCAGCCCAGAGAATCTGGCTGCTGACTCCCAAAATGCAGCCCAGGGGCCAGCACTGCCCTTTCCCAGCTCAGCCTGTGTCCCAGCCCACAAATGTGACATGCAAAATGGGTCTTCTGGAGGGCTCCAGTTTTGGTGTTAGCCCTCGAGAAGTGACTCTGTCCTGGCATATTCTAGAACTTGGTGCTGTTGGTGCTTGTGGAATTGGGAGGAGGAGCAGGGCAGTTCTGTGAGCAGAAGAGCTTTGCTGTTATCCATAGCGAGTGCCACAATGCTTTGCCAGGCCTTCTGCAAGGTACAAACCAGTGGCCAAACTACTAAGCTATATTCTCCTCTCAGTGCAGGCTCTCTGGTGTAAATCTGGAGTAAGCTGGTGCTAGTCAAGTAGGGCTCAGCAGCGCCAGCTGAGCAGAATTTGTGCCTTTGGTTTGTCTCACCTCTGGCAGATTCATCTGTCAGTGGGAAGAAGCAGAAGCTTATAATTAACGGAGAAGCAGGAAGGGAAAAGCAGAGTTCAAAGCTGTCTGCCAAAAGAAAACGATCCGAACTGAGTCTCCCATGATTGTGTCTGGGATGACAATCGCAGCCCAGCACTTCCAAGGACAGCTTATTGTTGTGCCGTGCTCCTCGTCCTCGGCCGCCGCTATTGTCCACCCGCCTCGCCTCGCTCTAAGTGGAGCTGGAAGTTGCCAACCCAAAATTAGGACTCTTCAAGGGGCTAAAGGTCAGCTGGCAGCTTGGCGATCTTTCGGAGGATGTGAGCTATAATGAGATCACAGAAAAGCGTTCAAAGGACAAGCAAAGCAGTGGCCAAACGGGCTGGCTTAGCCATAAGGAACAGAGCAAAACCATCAGGCTGGTGCATGCCTCTGGGTGAATTTCTGTCCGAGCGCCCATCTCATTTCATCCCTATAAAACAAGCCCAGTTTAACCTATTTAAAAGGGGGTTAAAAGGGGTCATAAATCTCTGCAGGAGCTGAGGATCCACAGAACACTCGATCTGATCTCTTTTACATCTGTTTCAGGTTCTCAGCCTTATCTGCCTCAGCTGCCTTTACTCTTTGTGGCTGCACACAAATGCGGTTGAACAAAAGTCCTTTGGCCGGGGCTGAGTGGCAGGTATAGGGTGACTGCGCTGCGGGGCAGGGGAGGGAGCGGCGGCAGCGCTGGCCGCAGACAGCCCCCCGAAGCCCGCCTGATTGACACGGTAAAGCTATACCGCGGGGTTGTGTGAGGGGAGCCCGGCAGACTGAGAGTGTAAATGTGTCACACACACACACACACACACAGCCTGGGAGAGAGGAGCCTGCCGGCGGGTGGGAGAGCGCCGGCCGAGTGCCGCTCACACGGAGATTGAATTACAGCTGCATTAGATCAGAGCTGTGGGAAACGGCACCCCCTAAACACACACACGGCCTCGGCGGGGCCGGCGGGCGGGCGGGCAGGCAGCTGCGGGGCCAGCCCGGGGGCGGCGGGGCCGCGCCTGCAGCTCTCCCCGCGGCCGGGCCGGGAGCTGGGCTGCTGCTCCGCGGCCGCAGGGGACAGGCGAAAGGCAAAACGAGCGGCAGAGGGGCGCACGGCAGAGGGGCGCACGGCAGAGGGGCGCACGGCAGAGGGGCGCACGGCAGAGGGGCGCACGGCAGAGGGGCGCACGGCAGAGGGGCGCACGGCAGGGGCGGGGTGGCTGCCTCGCAGCCGAAGCGGCCAAACCCGCAGCGCAGTGCCTGGCTCTGCGCGATACCGTTTAAGATCTGCGGATTTACAGCGTTTCACCGCCGCCCCTGGGGAGGCTCCTAGAAGCCCAGCGGTCCCCTCCGATACCCATCGCCCTCCTAATCCTTTTGATTTGCCGTGTACTCCGCTGGCGTTTCGCAAACCTGGGGCGTTAGTGCCCCCGGGCCCAGAGGGTCGGGACGGGGGGAGGCTGGAGAACAGAAACGTTTTAAGCTCGATTAGAAAGGGCAAAAAGTCAGCTGGCTTTGAAATGAACTCGCTCAGCAGGAGCGGTAGAAGCATTTCCAGGAGACAGCGGGAAGGCATTTGTTTTCTTGGCTGGCACCACAGCGCCGGCTCGCCGTACCCGCGCACAATGCCTGGCCTTCTGTGGGGCCATCGCACCTCGGCGCCTGCCAGCCACCCCTTGGCGCCTGCCAGCCACCCCTCCTCATCCACTGCCACCCCTTGGCTCCTGCCAGCCACCCCTCCTTGCCCACTGCCACCCCTTGGCTCCTGCCAGCCACCCCTCCTCATCCACTGCCACCCCTTGGCGCCTGCCATCCACCCCTCCTCATCCACTGCCACCCCTTGGCTCCTGCCAGCCACCCCTCCTCATCCACTGCCACCCCTTGGCTCCTGCCAGCCACCCCTCCTTGCCCACTGCCACCCCTTGGCGCCTGCCAGCCACCCCTCCTTGCTTGCCTCCACCTCTCCTTTCCTGCCTCTACTCCTCCTTGCCTGCCGGCCACCTCTCCTTGCTAACTGCCCTTCCTTCCTTGCCTGCCAGCCACTCCTTCTTGCATATTGCCACCCATCTTTCTCACTGACACCCAGCCACCCCTCCTCGCCCATTGTCACCCCTCCTTTCCCACCAGCAGCCCTCCTTTGCCCACCAACACCCCTCCTCTCCTGACACAGTGGGTTCCTCCAGCGGTGGCTTTTGCTCTGCCAGGCAACGAGCATCTTCCTTGCCTCCCCTTCAGTCGCCTGTGTTTGCACATCTCCCTGGGGGCTGGGTGAGCAGGGGTCAGAAAATGAACAGAAAGGCTCAACAGAAAGGCTGACATCCAGATTGTTTCTTTTTTCTTTCTATTTATTATTTTTTTAAAATGATTGTTATTTTTATTATGCAACCCACTTTTCAGGACAGTATTTTTCATTGGATTTTCCAGTGTCTCCTGCTTTGCATAATCCCCTCTCTGCCCATTTCTACTCACAAACATTGGCCTGTCCGTTTGTAATTTCTCAACCTCCAGGCTGATGCTCATAAATAAAACACAAGCCAAAGAGCAAGACAAATGCCTGACAGTGGAGCCGGAGCTCCACAGACCCCACAGATCCAGAAGGCAGCTTGCCCCCAGCTCCAGGGCAGGATCAGACTTATGCTCTGCAGATCTTGAGGTCTGAGAGACTTACTGCAAGGCTGCTCTGTGCTGCTTGGCTGCGAACCAAGGTGGCTGGCCACAGGGAGAGGCTGACACTCAGCTCAAGCAGTTGTGGGTCCTGAACTGGGAAATGCTATGGTTCATGGCGAGTGGCCCTGCAATATACAAAACAGAGGCATTTTTCTCCTGCTCTTCCCAGGATTTAGATTGGACTGGAGTCCTGCCCTCTCCGCTGATAGAATGCTCCCAGTAAAGGCAGACTCCCAGCCCCGTCACATTGTGTCACTGTGCTGCAGCCTGCAGCGAGCAGCCAATGACTTGCGTTCAGTGTGAAGGGCACACAAGGCCACCACACATCCGCTGCCTGCATGTCAGCCAGACCAAAACTTCCCTGACTTCAGATCAACCCACCACAAAGGTGAAATGATCTGTTAAGAGGTGTGTGGCAGTTTCAGACATCACAGCAGTTCAGTCCTTAATTGTCATCACTATTAACAACCCAGGTCCTTGAAGAACATTCTACCAAAACCCTTCAAACTCAGCCAGATTTGGCTAACCTGGCCTGAAGGAATATTTCCCACAGCTATGGTGGCAGAGCTGCTGAGGTGGGTGGGATGGAGGGATGATGGACGCTTTGAATAGCAACTGTTTCAGCTGCGTCAGCTGCAGCCAGACCATCTTCACAGCAGGATGTTCCTTGGCACTGGGATTTCAAGCTGGTTGGCTGTGGGCTTGGCCTCTGTTCCATGATTATCCAAGTTGTTCATCAGTCTCCAATATGCAGAAGGGATGAGACCACTCTCTCTTGAGGGGAAAGGAAGTTTAGCTGTGTGGATATAAGCTGTGTTGTGGCCCTTGGCCTCATGAGCCATGTTTATTTAGGAGTTTAGATAGAGTCCCAGTAGAGTAATTCCAGAGCCTCACAGCAAGGGTTTGCTATTCCCAGCTCACAGCCAACTCGCCATGTGACAGACTGACACTGCTTTGGGTCACAGGAAATTAGGGAAAGGCCTTTTTACAGGGGCTTGTAGTGACAGGACAAGAGTGAATGGATTGAAGCTTGAGGAGGACAGATTCAGACTAGATGTTAAGACAAGATTTTTTACAGTGAGGATGATGAGGCACTGGAATAGGTTGCTCAGGGAGGTTGTGAATGCCCTCTCCCTGGAGGCGTTCAAGGCCAGGCTGGATAAGGCCTTTACTTGATCTAGTGGAAGGTGTCCCTGCCCATGTCAGGGGGATTTGGAACTCGATGGTCCCTTCCAGCCTAAACCATTCTATGAATCTATGAAAGTGTCCCCTCCAGTGCATCTTTTCCTCAGTCCCCCAGTTCACAGGCCAGCCAAGGACAGGGATAGACACAGGAAGACAGACATGCCTTTATCACTTACATCCTGTAAGTGGTGTCTGTTGCTGAGTGTGAGGGGAGCTTTGAGCTGCTGCAAGCCATGTCCACACAGCGTATCTCAATGCTTATTCAGAGTTCCTTACAGCCCTGTCTGTTGCAGTACCTGGGGAGGGGGATACATTCAGTTTCATGGCTGTTTATTGTTTGGTCACTTTTGGAAAGAGTGTAAGGATTGTTCCAGAAGTTGTTGGGTAGACAACCACCACCAAATTCTTGTGGGTTTGATATTCAGATTCATACTCTTACGCTTTAAAACGAGAACTGGAAAGGTGTGTGGGGCAGCGTCCGCTGAGTTCTCAGCCTTCAAATTCCAGTAGCTGCCACGGGCACAGCTGTGTTCTCATTGAGCAAATCACTGCATGACCTTGTCATTTTTGCTGGAGCAGATCAGCCCAACCTTCTTGTGAAGCTGACACACCCCTGTGGGACCGTGATAGGGTCCAGGTGCTGCACATTTTGGCCAGTGGCCGGACCTTCTCCAGCTAGGGCTAACCACGGGAAAATGTTTCTTCTTCCACACTGAAATTCATTGATGGAGTCTCCCAGCTCAGCCTAGGACTCTCAGGAGGAAAGACACTACTCTTTCAGGCTGATCCCACAGGACTAGAAAACCTTGTTCAGTGTTACATTACCCAAAAGCCATGACTGCAATGAGGAGAGGATGTTCTCCTCCGGCTCATTAACCGTTTTGGGGTTTGTCACAGCCCACGTGCTGAACAACTCATGGATTCTGGTCCCTGCTGCTGTCACTCAGGGGTAACCCTACACCAGTGGTCAACCCAGCCCTGGGAAAGGGCTGCAGGACAAAAAGAGATTGCTTCCACCTCCTTGCAGATGCAGCTAAGCAGTTTGTTCTGAAAGTGAGAAATGAGTTCTTTGGAAGAATCTGCTAGCTGACAGCAGAACATTATAGAAGACACCTCCTGTACAAAACAACAAAGCCCATGAAAAGATAAAGACTTTTACACTGTGCACGTTTTCTAATTGGAAAGCTTTCCATGGCTTTATGAGCCTTTTTCATGACCTTTATGAGAGGTAACCATCAGAAGGGGGCAGGAAGTCAAAGCTGCAGAGGCATTTGAGTCTCAGACATTTTGGCAGGTTTTGGCCTTTGGGTGAGAAGGTGCTGATGCAGTGTGGCAGGGCAGTACACACCATTTGTGCAGAGGATGGTCAAGGCATACAGCACAAATAACTCACCTTTGAATTTCCAGTGCTGTCAGGACTGAATCAGTGTAAATCCACAAGCTCTGGCCATCAGGAGCTTTCTGTAGAGTGTTTTGCAACAGCAAACAGCTGCTCCTCCAAGCAGAACTCTTTCCAGAAGGGGATATTGGATTGAGAAATGTTTCCATTTATTCAAAGAGAGACCCCACCTGGAGTACTGCGTCCAGTTCTGGAGCCCCTATTACAAGAGGGATGTGGAGGTGCTGGAACGTGTCCAGAGAAGGGCCACAAGGATGATCAGAGGGCTGGAGCACCTCTCCTGTGAGGACAGACTGAAGGAGTTGGGGCTGTTCAGTCTGCAGAAGAGAAGGCTCCGACGTGACCTCGTTGTGGCCTTCCAGTATCTGAAGGGGGCCTACAGGAAGGCTGGGGAAGGACTTCTCAGGATATCAGGTAGTGATAGGACTAGGGGGAATGGAATGAAGCTGGAGGTGGGGAGATTCAGGCTGGATGTGAGGAGGAGGTTCTTCACAATAAGAGTGGTGAAACCCTGGAATGGGTTGTCCAGGGAGGTGGTCGAGGCCCCATCCCTGGAGGTGTTTAAGCCCAGGCTGGATGAGGCTCTGGCCAGCCTGATCTAGTGTGGGGTGTCCCTGCCCATGGCAGGGGGGTTGGAACTGGATGATCCTTGTGGTCCCTTCCAACCCTGACTGATACTATGATACTAAAGTTTGAAATTAATATGCTTTGTCAAGGTCACTGAAATATGAGTTACTTTTGATGTCTTAGTTAACATATGCTACTGTTGCAGATCTTTCCTACATTGAGAACTTGCCAACAGTTTTTGGAGTCTGAATGCTTTGTGTGAGGGGTCCTCCAAAGCTGACTCTGTAAGTTCAGAGAAGGCCTACTAAATAAGGATATCAAGAAACAGGATGATATTGTCCTTCAGACAACTTGAATTTATCATGTCTTGATGAGATCTTGGCTATTCATTACCTGGACCAGATAACTTTCCTCCCTGTTTACTGCCTGCCTGCAGTATAATTTCTCATTCTCAGGGCACATTAAGGGTCAGCAGTTATGTTTTGTGCAAGGGCTCGTCCAACTTTCAAGAGAGATCCAGCAGTTCATCCAGGAAATAGCCCAGTCTTGCAACTTGTTCTTCACCATGAAAATGGTGAGGCACTGGAATGGGTTGTCCAGGGAGGTGGTTGAGGCCCCGTCCCTGAAGGTGTTTAAGAGCAGGCTGGATGAAGCTCTGGCCAGCCTGATGTAGTGTGGGGTGTCCCTGCCAATGGCAGGGGGGTTGGAACTAGCTGATCCTTGTGGTGCCTTCCAACCCTGACTGATACTATGATACTATGAACTTCTCTGTAGGACTCTCCTATCTCTCATAGCCACTGATCCCTTCCTCAGCTGAAAGCAAGCCTCTGTGTGAGGGATTCAGCCACCTCAGCATACTCCTTTCTTTCTTTTGCTTTCTTTTTGGTGTGGTTTGTTTTTTAGAAGCTGAATTCCTGCTGGTTCCCAGTGCAAATCATTTTGGTCTGGGTTCACAATGGAGCAGGAAGGCACTTCACTGGGTCAGCATTTGGGGTTGAAAGTGTTCCTGGTGCAGCAGAGATTCACAGGTTGCAGCCAAGCAGGGCAAGATCACACTTCCAGGGAAGTATGACTAACCCAATTTCCACATTGACTTAGCACACAGAATGCCCTGGCAAATACAGCACCTCAGAGGTCAGAGGGATGGGGTGCTGGGGGTAGAGTGCAGTTCATGTATGGCTGGGCAGCACAGATCAGGGGATTCAGCCCTTTGATGTCAGCTGTGTTATCGGCTCTGGCTCGCCGGGTGTGTGAGATTAGCCTGTGTGCATTCTAAGGTTGCAGAACAGGATGTTGTTTCCTGGGTGGGCAGAAAGAGATGCTGCAGAAGCAGGGTGATGTGCCTGTCAGATCTGGTGGGATGCTGACAAAGGAAAGTGGGTCTCAGAAGGGTGAAAGGGAGAAGATCAGCAAGGAAACAGCTTATCAAAGTGGACATCTGCAAAAGATGAGCTCCTTGAGCCGTTTGACCCACCTTGTCCTTCAGACACCATCTATAGAGTGGCTGCCAGCATGGGACAGCTCCTTGGCTGCTGGCAACAGCAGCAATGGCCTGTGGTCCTCAGCGCTTGTTCAGGATGTTGTCTGGCCACAGAAGATAAATGTCTCTCTTCTCCTGTCACATGCCAACCAAACAAGTGGTCCTGTGAAGGCATGTGGACACCAGACTGCGAGGGATCTGAAAGAGAAGCTGCGAGCTGCGTAGTGTTGCTCTCACCTACTGATCTGACCAGTCTCAGGCAGCTGCTCTATTTCATCCCTCCCTTTCCTCCTACCAACCCACCTGATACTTCCTTCAAAAGCAGAGTTCCCTTGTGTGAGAGCTAATAATGAGCTGCCTCTGTATTTTCAGGTAAGCCCAAAGCAGTTTTCTGTAAGATATACATGGTGCATGCAGAATGCAGAGCTGTGCAGTGTCTTGACACTGCCCCTCCTTGTTGCACCTACTCAGGGTCTCCATAGCATCTCCACTGGTGCTGAATGAGGACACCTCTGCCATGTGCCACCAAACACTCAGGGGATCTCTCCTTCAGTGACAGCAGCATATAGCCTGGGAGATAGCACATCACTGCCGTGTACACTTTCCTGTTGATTGATTTAGAAGAGGAAAGATTTACAGGAGCAGTGGAAGCACTGTAAGCAAAGCTTCCCCATTTCTGAACCTGGATTCCTCTCAAAAAGAAGAGGCCAGGAATTTGCATCCGAAAGCGTTCACGTACACCAAAAAGAAACAAACAGCAGCCTGGTTGTTTACCATGGCTGAAACCCACTGGAAACTGGAGAGTGGCCCACTAAAAGTACCACAAAAGAAGATATTTTGTGTAATGAGTGAAGCAAAGGAAGTGCAATCTAGTGATTAAGGCAGGCACAGGGCTGCCAGGAGGTTGTTCTGGCAACAGTTTTGTTCCTGGCTTTACCACAGACTTCCTGTGTGCCCAGGCAGACGCTGAAGGGCTGGACAGCATAAGCACAGCTCAGCACACACCAAGAGCAATGCCCTGGGATTGTGGACAGGGCCTTTGTGGGGCCAGGCCTTTGCTCTTGGAGCAACTCATGAACTGCTCCCAAAATCCAAGCCAATGAATATGAGACTATTGCATGGCACAGTCTGGGCAGGGATCTGGGGAAGAGCCACCACAGGAAGGTTGGAAGGGAGACAGACATCATCTTGGCAATGGCATCACTGCTTCTGTGCTGGCTGGCCCCACTGGGGCTTGTGCAGCTTGAGCAAAGCAGGGGTTTGAGTTGTGACTTTCTGAGCCCAAATCTTGGAGGCAGCAGAGCAGTGGGTGGCCTCTTCCTCTGCACTTGTAGTCCCTCCTTGTGCAGTCACAGTGGAGACTACTGGACTCAGAAGACTTTGTAAAGCTACCCTCATTGAAGCACAGCTTCTCAGGGGAAAGAAGCAAATGGGATTGGATGCAGGGGATCATTTGTGGTCTAATCAAAGGGGCTTTGCCTTCTGCTCTCATCACTCTCATGCTGAGTTTCCCTTCCATGGGCAGGAGGAAGGTGAGGGAGGGACAGGGATTCAGCGACACTGGCCACCCCTTTTATACCGTTGCACATTAAAGGTGACTGCCTTGGGGTGTTGATGTCACCCCCACTGGCCACCTCACCAGGCTCAGATAACAAACAGAGGCCTGGCTGCACAGCAGATCTGTTGTGGGGGATTATCTGCTTGTTTGAAGTGAAATTTAGCTGGTCCTAATCAGAACCCTGACTGCATCAGGTTCGCATTAGCGGGTGCAGAAGCAGTTGTTTCACACACAGACATGGTAGCAATTAAGCAAGTTGCTACTGGTTCTTACCCCAGGGTACAACTTTGTTTTGTTCCTTGCAGATTAGTGGGGCTGTGCGAGTTTCCACAGAGTTTTCTTTCCTGTAGACCCTGGCTATTTCATGTTGAGCCCCCTGGGACCCTTTATTAGACCACACAAACTGGTAATTATTTCCCAGAGAGGAGGAGAGTGAGCATTCCAGACCTCTAGCATGGCCAGTCAGAAAAAATGTTATGAATCTGAGCAAGGAGAGGGATTTCACTACAGCAAAGAAGTCTTAGAACTGCACAAACACAAGGGATGAAGAGTTTATGAATGGCAGAAACAGAAGACAAATACTCATTTCATCATGATGCCTTTCTTGGCATGAGAGGTGAAAGTAAGCACAAGCCCTATGAGGAGAGACTGAGGGAGCTGGGGTTGCTTAGCCTGGAGATAAGGAGGCTCAGGGGTGACCTTGTTGCTCTCTACAACTACCTTAAGGGAGGTTGTAGACAGACAGAGGTTGGTCTCTTCTCCCAGGCAACCAGTACCAAAACAAGAGGACACAGTCTCAAGCTGCACCAGGGGAGGTTTAGGCTGGAGGTTAGGAGGAAGTTTTACATAGAGAGAGTGATTGCCCATTGGAATGGGCTGCCTGGGGAGGTGGTGGAGTCACCAGCACTAGAGGTGTTCAGGAGGAGACTTGACAGGGTGCTTGGTTGCATGGTTTAGTTGATTAGGTGGTGTTGGATGATAGGTTGGACACGATGATCTTGAAGGTCTCTTCCAACCTGGTCTGGTCTGGTCTATTCTATTCTATTCTATTCTATTCTATTCTATTCTATTCTATTCTATTCTATTCTATTCTATTCTATTCTATTCTATTCTATTCTATGGGAGAGCTCCTCCTGGGTTCTCCTTCATTGCCTCCCTCAACTCCTTGGCTTGGACAAAGCCACAAATCTCATCTCCTCTTCATGTAAAGCCCTCCTGAGGGACCCAATTTCAGCCTGGTTACCCCTCACACGAGCCCTGTGGGAGAACCCATGTTTATTTGAACACAGAGGCTGAAGGCCTGATGCGCAGGAAGGAGTGGAGCATGTCCCACCCTTGAGAACAGCACTTTGTATGAAAGGAAGAATCCACACAGAAAAAAAGGATGAGATCTTAATGGATAACATAATGGTTATGGATTTTAATGCCCTCTTCCACAGTCTTGCCAGCAGAGTTGGAGCCGATCAAAGCGAACACATGCAGACAATAAATCACCTGAGCCAAAACAGCTCCTTGCCACTATGAGACTAAATGCTTCCCACAGAGTGAAGGGCTCTCAGGTAAATTTTCAGCATGTGACATTTTTTCATCTTGAGGACCACATGTTGCTGTGTGGCAGCTATCTTTTCCCAGAAGACTCTATGTCTGGTAGATGCTGTCATGGAAGGACTGGTGCACATTGCTTTCTAGAGGTCCATCCTACAACACTTAGAGGCAGTCATGCAGGGGAGTGGAGTGTATTATTTCAGACCCATTGTGTTTCCCCTGGTGTTTGCATCAGTCAGGAACTGATGTGAACTGGGGGGCAAAATTCACAACTATTACATTAAAAATGTAAACTTCTATAGACAAAACTTCTCCCACCTTCTAGATCAAACACAGGAAGAAGAAAAGCTGATAAAATAGTCTGCTGCCCAGGAAAGGCAATAGATCACAGAATTGTCAGGGTTGGAAGGGACTCCAAGGATCATCTACTTCTACCCCCCTGCCATGGGCAGGGACACTTTCCACTAGATCAGGTTGCCCAGAAGCACATCCAGCCTGGCCTTAAAAACATCCAGGGATGAGGCTTCTATCACCTCCCTGGGCAACCTGTTCCAGTGTCTCACCACCCTTATGGTGAAGAACTTCTTCCTGATGTCTAATCTAAATCTCCCCTCCTCTAGCTTGGATCCATCATGTTTCCCTTCCTGCTATCTTATTAACATCCAGTAACTTAACCTCATGAAATCATTCCATAACGGGCTGACATTTATTGACCCAAATATACAGTGAGTCACTTACTGTAAGAGCTAACTCTGTCGTTGGATGACTTGGGCAACTTCTCTATGGTATTTCAGTGCCCTGAAAGCTGTTTGGAGAACATCATTGCTCACACACAGGACTGGCCCCAGTAAGGCTTCTATATGGGATCCTGCCTGTGCTGGACTCTTTGTGCTCCCGAAAGCACAGCGAAGCCGAAGGAGCGGAAAGACGCAGGAAGGGTGGTTTGAGATTCCTCAGCTCTGATGCCTGCATCTTGAAGATGTCTACATTCTGAAACATAGAAATACAAATAAGACACGAAGCAAGCAGGTGAGCCTTTCTAACAAGCTCAGCTTGGGTCTTCCAGCAATTGCCACAACAGCTGTTAAGTCTGCAGAGTGTATAAAGGCAAACAGAAATTGCCGGCAAGCAAAGATGATGGCAAATCCAGCTGTGAGCCATCACAGACAGCGAATGGCCTGCTGCTGAGACCTGATTCCTGTCACGTTTGTGGGCTCAGCAAGTGTCCCCACTGCTGCTTGTGCCTCCTGATGCAGCTGGCATGTAAGAAGCGGCCCAGGGCCATGCAGCCCTCCTTTGCTGGTACATGCTCTTGTCAGGGGATCTTTGGCACCACTTGGAAGAGGTCCACACCAAGGCTGAATTTCCAGATTAGAGACTCAATTCTGGCTCCATTTACAGCAGTGTCATTTGGAGGGGGCTAAGCTTCAGGTCAGGATGGTCTCAGCTCCAGCAGCTGCAACCTATACCTGGCGAAGAATCAATCCATGGGATTCTTATCAGAGAAGGTGGATTCTAGCTAACCTGCATTGAACTCATCCTGCTGCCATCAGTGATGTGGTGGTATAAATGAGGCCTCTGGGAAACCATCCACAGTCCTTGGCAGACTTGTCCTGATGGTGGCTGGTTCTTCACAGCTGGGGTTACCTGTGCGCACCTCCTGCACGCCGTTCCCCATGCTGGGGAGCACTCCTCCTCTTCCAGGCCCATGGGATCCTGCAGGCTGTTTGTCTGTCTCTGTAATTAACAGGACTATCTCTGACATTATCAGGGTAATAGCTATTTTTATACTCTTGTAGCATTTTAGCTGGGAAAGTGCTGTGTGTTGCCTCAGGGAAGACGGGGTGTGTGTGCACGTGCCAAGAAATGTCATGGATAACACAGTGGTTATGGATTTTAATGCCCTCCTCCACAGTTTTGCCAGCAGAGTGAGCAGCAACAGAGAGTATTTTCCATGTTAGTGCCCCCAAATCCAAACAGACTCCCTGTCTTCCTCTTGGCTTCAGTTTGGGATGCTGTGTTTCTTTACAGAGACACAAGTGACAAAGACTCCAATAACCATAATTTCAGTAGCTTTCTACACCTATCCCATAACCGAGCAGGCCTGATGTGTTTTCTAGGGCCTACAGAGTATTAAGACAAAATCAACTGACAGTTCAGAGGAGGCTGGGAACAGCAATTCTTGTTCCATATGTCACACCATTCCTGAGAGCAGCTACTGCTTCCTTTCCTTTTCTTGCTGTTCCAAGAGGTCAACAGCCACTGCCTGCAGGGAGGGTTTGCCCAGGAGTTAGAATACTTCAGCAGTGTTGTTCCTTTCGGCAGCTCCCATCTTTTACTGCTCCAAGGTAATCACCTTCTTTCCATATTTTCTTTTCTCCCCCCCCCCCCCCAACTGCATCAGAACCACTCTCTTAAATTCTGTATATATAGATAGATGATGTTTCCCATTAGCCAAAGCTCCCCCTCCCTAGTATTTATTAAAAAGTATAACAATGAGGATATCGACTTCCAGTTTTGAGCCACAAGATTGATTCTCCTCCAGAGTAAATACTGGCCTTGGCTTGTGCCACAGTCAATATTTACCTGGCGGGAAATAAATCTTGCTGACAACCAAAACCTGAAGTCAATATTGGCTTGCTGTAATCCAGATGGTATAAAGTAATCAGTTCCCTTTATATTACCTGAGGGCTTTATGCAAATATTTTCCAGTTAAAGGTGGGCTCTACATTCCTGTAGTTGTAAATGTGGTGCTGAAACCATCCCACCACCCCCTCATTTTCAGTCATCACAAACCTGAGAGCTCTCCAGGAGAGCATATGAAAGCTCTTCTATCTCAGAACCCATCTGTGAGTGACTGATTAACTATCTAATCTGTGTACCTACTCTGAGGCCCATTGCTCCAGTGTCTAAGAGTCTTGCAAATCCTTGAGAGAGGCAAAGTTTGCAAAGAAAGGGAGTATCTTTTACTAGCCCAGGTGACATAACTGAGAAAGTGGATAAACTGGGCACACAAACGGATCTAAAGTTATTGACTCTTCCTAAAAAACCTCCATGGCATTTATTTAGACCATCAGGTTTACAGCAACATTCCTTCCTCTTAATACACAGGGAAACATTTCAGTACTCAAAGGAAACTCTTTTTTAAATGGATGTGTTTTGGTGACCAAGTTTTGGCAACCATCTCATTTATCTACCCGGCTGTTTATCCTCCTATCAATCAGTCACTCTCCAGTCAATAGTGCTGAAGCCTGCTGGCCAACAGCCACCACCTTTGACAAATGACAAATTTAAGCTAATCAAAATCCTACAGGCTTAATGCAAAACTGGTAAAGAAGCAGGACTGAGATTAGTCTTCTGTTGGCCATGACAGAGGAGTCAATCTGGGCAGCCAGCATGCCCGCGCCTGTAGCACAGTCTGCCTCCGGCCCATCTGCCATCCTCTGGGTGCAGGCAGCAGCACCATGGAGTGAACCAGCAGCTGCAGGTATTGGACCAGTACCAGGATGGAAACTAGGTTTGATTAAACCTGAAAGGATGGAAAAGCACCATTTAAAATGTTTTTGTGTATAACTAAGTATACTGTACCAGTGCACACACAGAGAGAAAGCGGGAATCTTCTCCCTGCTAGCAAGTCATAGGATGAGAAGACATGGCCTCAGGTTGCACCAGGGAAGGTTTAGGTTGAATATTAGAAGAGACTTCTTCACTGAAAAGGTTCTGGGCTCTTCAGGGAGGTGTTTGAACCTCCATCCCTGGAGGTGTTTCAAAGAGGCGGAGATGTGGTGGTGCTGAGGGACGTGGCTTAGCAGCAGACCTGTAGGGTTAGAGAATGGTTGGACTCAATGATCTTAAAGATCCTTTCTACGATTCTATGATGTTGTGAAATGAGCTCATTCACTTAATATATAGCCCCAAAAGAGGTGAGCATCTTTGCAAGGCATTTTGCAATTACCCCCAGCCAATGCACCCAGAAGCCTCTCTTTGAGCTGCAGCTGTGTTGTGCCCTTGCAGCGAATCTTGCAGACAACTGCGGCTGTGAACTCTGAGAGAAGCAGCTAAGCCAGTCTCAGATAGGCTTTGCATATCAGGGCAGGAATCATGAGCTGCTTTCCATATTCAGTGAGAAAACAGGAAAAAGAACAGAGAGCTTTGAATGACTCACTGATGGGCTGGGGTTGTTTGGGGTTGCTGGGGTGGGTTTTTTTTTGTCCATGCTGGAGCTTTTTCATTTCTAAATATAAATAATGAGTTTCAAGACCTGAAAAAAAAAACACCCCACCATAGACTAGAGTAAGTTCTGATGAAGTTTTGTGATTGTTAGAGTGCACAGAGCTGCTTTGCTAGATTATTTTCCCTTTGGTTCAGGTTACTTGGGCAGAGATGTTGGTGGTCCTTACAAGTCCTTACAAAGATATCTGAAGGCAGCACTCCCCACTCCCTGCAGTGAGATTCTGCCTGATTAGCCATCTCTCTGGGAGGTCAGTGCCTGGGACAGTTTGTGAACTGTGTATTAACAAAGAAATAAATAATAATAAGTGATCATCTTTAAAGCCAGCAGAGGACCACAGGTGCACAAAGCTGCAGAGTCTGTAGACTGTCAGTGCTACATTAAAGCCTAGCTTTCCTCTCAGTAGTTCTGTAGCCATTCCCAGGAAGAGGGTTGCTTCCCACCAGGAAAAGGAAGACCCAACAGGACACTGCTCAAGACTATTTGCTTGCCATGATTGCCACAGATACAAAGCTGGGGCCAAGTCAGGGGTTATTTAGTGGACTAGTGAAGTTCACCATGCACATGCAAACGCCCTTCATATTTTTATGAGCTGCCTGCCTTGCCTGCCACCTGTTTCCTGAGTAAAGCAGGCCATGAAACAGGGTGGGTTCTGAAAGTCTTTGTCTTGTTAGGCTTCTCCACGTTCTCAGTGTGTGAACCTGACTGCAAGGCAGTCAGTGCTTTGTGACCCACTGGAGCACCAGAAGTGCCCACACATCTGCAGAGGGCTGGGTCACCAGGTACGGGATCGCATCTCTCCTGAAATTCTAGCTCCTTATCTCATCAAATGCTAGACTGCAAATATTTCCCCAATTTACCTAGCAAAGCAATTAGATGTGAAGTGTTTGTAAATGGCAGAAGTGGTTACCAACAGAAAGTAGGATGTGTATGATGGGATGAAGATGCCAGCTTTGAAGCCTGGCACACTGACTGTCAATTAGTTCCTTCCACAGCAGGAGAATGACCCAGCCTTGCTCTGGGCCCCCTAGCCAGCTTGTACCTGTACAGGAGGAGACTTGACAGGGTGCTTGGTTTCATGGGTTAGTTGATTAGGTGGTGTTGGATGATAGGTTGGACGTGATGATCTTGAAGGTCTCTTCCAACTTGGTTTATTCTATTCTATTCTATTCTACCTTGAGAAATTCAAAGTATTTTCCTGTACCCTGAGCTGAAGAGAGTATCATGTGACAGGTAACCCAGACAAGGGATCCTGTGAGGAGTCTCATGAGGAGCAGCTGAGGGAAGTGGGGTTGTTCAGTTTAGAGGAAAAGAGGCCAAGGAAAGATCTCTACATCTTCCTGAAAGGAGACTGGAGTGAGGTGGGTGTTGGTCTCTTCTCCCTAGTAACAAGTCATAGGATGAGAAGACATGGCCTCAGGTTGCACCAGGGAAGGTTTAGGCTGAATATTAGAGGTGACATCTTCACTGAAAAGGTTCTGGGCCCTCCAGGGAGGTGTTTGAATCCCCATCCCTGGAGGTGTTTCAAAGAAGCAGAGATGCGGTGCTGAGGGACAGGGTTTAGCACCAGCCTTGGCAGAGTTAGAGAATGGTTGGACTTGATGCAGGACTTTTCCAACCAAAAGAATTTTATAGTTCTGTAATTCTATAGGTGACAACATCCAAGTATAAATGTCACTCTCAAAGAGATGCCCTTTAAAGCTGAGCTGACTCACAGGAAAGTGTTTCACTGTTTCCAAAAACTAGGGCTTGTTTTCCCTACAGGGAGGACAGGAAAACCCCAACACAAATAGACTTAAGATACTTCAGTTCTGCCTGACCCAAGGAAAAACAAAATGAAAGTGGAGAAATATTGGGACTTCCCCAGGGATGAAAGTGCAGGTTTTTGCCTAGCTGCAATCCCACAGCAACAGGGCAGACTGAGAACCATTTCTTCAGGCTATGGTTATCAGCAGCAAACCTCTGCTTTTACAGCCTTCTGCCTGCTCCAAGTGAAGCAAATGCAGTCTTAGACCTTCTCACATTTCTGTGTGAGCTCTTGGCACTCCCCATTTGTTGGGAGTGAAAGGAGATTGGAGTGAGGTGAGGTCTGGTCTCTTGTCCCTAGTAACAAGACATAGGATGAGAGGAAAAGGCCTCAAGCTGTGGCAGGGGAAGTTCAGACTTTATGTAAGAAGAAACCTCTTCACTGAAAGGATTCTCAAACACAGGAGCAGGCTCCCCAGAGAGGTGGCTGAATCCCCATCCCTGGAGGTGTTTCAGAGAGGCAGAGATGTGGTGCTGAAGCACATGGTTTAGCACCAGCCTTGGTAGAGTTAGAGAATGGTTGGATTCGATGATCTCAAAGGTCTTTTCCAACCAAGTCTATGATTCTATGATTGTAACAGTTTAGGACCTGCCTCCTCCTGAACACACCTGTCTTCGCTGATCCTGGCTGTGATGATAACACAGGCATTAAGCACCCAAGCCAGTTGCCCAGGGTTGAAATGGGACTGAAACCTATCCTCTTCAGTCAGCAAGCCCTGAGGTTTCAGTCAAGGTTTCTGATGTGACACCAGGGGTTGGTTGGTGTGGCTCTGCCAGCTCCCACCAGAGGATGTCTAGCCCAGTGCCTGTGTGGGCTGCATGCTGCCTGCACAATCTGAGGAGGCTGCAGTGTGCTCAGCCAGGGTGATGGGTAGGAGGATTTAACTGCAGAGCTGACAAACAAACAAAAACACCCAAACCAGAACTAAACCAAATCAAATGTTGAGTCTGAAACCTGATCCTGTGCAGGTACTTGGTCTTGCCATATGATTTGGCCCTGCTGTCTGACGCCTGCAATAATAACCAAATGCCATGACTCAGGTAATTCTCCCCTCTCTGGAGTTTATTTTGTTTTGCAAAGCCATGGCAGAGGCTAGCTTTAGCCTGGCCATACAAATCTGACTCACTTCCTAAGGGCAGGCTACAAGAACCTGAGGATTTTTTTTTAAATGCTGTTTTTGCCTTCTTAGCCACAACAGAAAGACACTGGGGATGTCTGGAGGGAGAAAAAAAAGTATTAAAATAATAAAATAAATCAGGTTTGTTAGTTACACAGAGATGAGATCTTCTTTCCAGCCCAATTTTCCTTGCCTCGGCGAGGTGCTCCTTTTCAGAAGGGAAAAGCTGTGCCTTTCCCCTGGCTAACGCTTGACAATCGGCACTTCTTCTCCCTTCCGCGAGTGGTAAAAGCCAGGGGGAGGGAGAGGCTTGAAAGTAAAGCACAGAATTGTTCAGATTGCCTAGATCCCTCCAGGAAGTGATCTTTCTGCATTTACTCCAGACACACGCCTCCCAGCTAGCCAGCAGCTCCAACTAATTAGCACACGTGATGGGAATGGGAAACAAAGTCACAAACAATAGTAGCGTGGGAACGCAGTGTAAACTGCAATTACATAGACCCCCCTCTTCCTCCTCCCGCCCGCCCGCCCTTCTGCAAATAAATAAATAAAGAAAGGCACAAATAAATAAATAAATAAATAAATAAATGAGGGTATAAATCCCAGAGAGCTGCCGGCAGCGCTGCAGAGGAGGGTGGGAGGCAGCTCCCACTGTGCCGGGCAGGACGTGCTGGTCCGCGTTTGCAGGAGCAGCGAGAGCCGGCTATTATTTTCATTCCATCCTTCCAAGTATATTGAGGCCGCTTCGTTCCCTTTTGTTCAGCGCTGGGGCACAACAGAAAAATGTGTTTGGGGAATTTCAGCACTTGCCAGGTCATGAGGGGAGGTCACTCCACTTTTGTTGGGAGAGAGGCAGAAGAAGAAAGAGGGCAATCAAATATCCTCCTTGAGACAGCTTACAAGCACATGTCTCATGCTGTCAGGGGGCTGGGCTCCCGTGTGACACTTCCAGCTTCTTGTCTTCCTGCCAAGCTGAATATGTTTGGTATATGTTATATATGTGAGAAGTAGGCACTGCTCCCTGGCCGACCACAGCTTGTAGGCAGATTATAGCAGAGCCATTGTGAGGGATTAAGCACATTTGCTGTGGTTTCAGCCCCGAGAGCATCGCCTCAGAGCACTGCCATTAACACCCACCATACAGAGCTCCTCACCACAGCATGGCAGTGCTCGGGTACCTATGTACCCAGAGGCATGTCCTGGTGTTTGTTTTTTGTGACAGGCAAACAGGAGGGGGGCTTATTGCAGCTGCAGCAGGGTGAATCAAAAAGGAAGCCTGGCCATCCATGGGAAGTTACTGCTGTAGCTGACCGGGTTTGCTGCTCAGTTTAGCTCCTGTTTCCCTATAACTGAGATGATCTGGGATAAATCTTTCAGGTGGGAACTATTTTGGAAGAAAACTATTTCTCCTGGAATAATTTTTCTTCTTAAAAAAAAACTAAAAAGATGAAATGAAGGTCACTCTGAGAACAGTGGAGCCATGCAGGGTATTGGTTTTGCAGTGCTATGCTGGTCATCTCCGCAGGGTCCACAAGTGTTGGACTTTCTGAAACCCAGTTCTTAAGTACTGGAACAGGAGTGAAATAAGGCATCCCAAAAGATAAGACCCTCAGTGTCAGCAGGGGGCATTGCTATTTTGCTACTGTGTTTTTGTGGCTCTTCAAAATTGGCTTGAATCTCAAAATGAGCTGCTTTATAACCCCTCCATTTGGAGTCAAAACCCCTCAGGTCAGATGCTGATGCACACGTGGGTTGTTTAGGAAATAACAGTTTCCCTGACAAGAAGTAGGTTCAGTGTCTAAACTGTTCTGGTAAAATCAGAGTGGTGCTTCTCTGCTCCTGCTTATTTTTATCCTGGTATTCCATAACATAATGGAAGTAACAAATGATGATAGGATTTGATTTTGATAGCCTCTAATGTCCAGATGCTCTCTGTATGCCTGGAATAAGGTTTCACATTTGAAGCAGTCAAGCTTAGTCTGTATTTTATCTGAAGCAGGCAAATCAGGTTACTTTGCCAGGATGTCCATGATGAAACCTCAGCCCAAGCCCTGACCATCTTGCAGCAATTAAAAATCCATGGCACTTTCTCACTCTCATTGCACATGCTAAACATCCCCTCACAGTTCATCACTCTCTAGCTGGGGGGTGTCTTGTGCAGTGGTTGTTTCCCCAGGTCTAAATTCTGCTCAGGTGGCTGACTGCTGTGGGACAGAAGGTGTCTTGTAAATGCAGTGGCAGAAAGGTGAGGTGAATACAAGTTATCATCTGACAGAAAATAAAAGAGACACTTTTCCAGGAGTCAGTGCTCACCATGTCAGGTAGGCAATAGCTGCTGTTTGCATTTAAGTTGCCTGTGTGATGGTCACCAAAGCTGGTACCTTCAAAAGCAACGAAGTACCACTTTGATTTGCTTTGTTTCAAACAGTGCTTACCGACAGCTACAGGGTGCACGCAGCTTTCATCTTTGGTTTTGCACAACGGAATTTAGCTCTTGGAAACTTGTTAGGGAAAAAAAAAGTATGATTGTATCCATTTGCCCAAAAGTCAGGCTTTCCCCATGAAAGAGCACACCTTCCACTAACAGGCTGTGTGGTGGAACAGAAGAGGCCTGAGTTGTTTTCTCTCCCGCAGCTTTCTCAAAGCTGCATCTTACTGACAAAGAAAACTCAAAGTAGGTCTCAGAATGTAACCTCTTTGGAGCAGGCACTTCCATACATCACTGTGTAACACAACCCCTGGTTTGAACACTGCTACTGGAGCACTGCAAAACTACACAAGAAAAATGGCTAAGCCGGGCTGGTCCTGGAGGGACTGGGAGGATTTTGACAGCAGGAAACCAGAGCAAGTTTGTGTGATTAGTCCTCAGCCCCATGATGAGAAAAGTACTGCAGAACAGAAGGAAAACAATTTGGCAAACTGCAGAAGGCTTGGTTGGAAAAGGTCAGCAAAAAGAAACCCAGGGTTTTACTCTGTGATATCCACTGCACACTGTACTGTGAAACTGCCCAGCTACAGTGAAGTTGTCATCTTGGTGGGATGGTGCCTGTAGGTGACCCTTCTAGCATTTGGCAGTGCTGATGGAGGTTGTCTTGCCAGTAACCTGCTAGTGAATTTGGTGTGACTTTCCACACAAGGTGCACTCTTACAGGCATGGACATTATGTCCTTTTCCTATAATTAAGAGCAAAGGTGGCTGTAAAGCAAATCAGAGTTTCCTATGCTATGCCACCCCAAATCAGCCTCCTTTTGCATCTGTTCACTATCATGAGCTGGTGTCATCTCCCCTGTGGTACCTTGTCCCCCAGCCCACAGGACAACCTGTGCTTTGGGAAGGGAAGAAGGGTGTCCAGTGGAAGAAGCTTCTGTCTGTAAGAGACTTGATTCAGACAGGATCTTGCATAAAAAGGGATGAATTGATTGGAAATGAAAGCAGGTGATAAAATATCCAGTCTGCCTGTGCCCCCCTCAGTCAGACAGTACAGTGAATGTGAGGTAGCTGTGTCTGTCAGCACCCTGAGTGTGTGTTCATCACAGATTAGCCTTCTACACATTTATAGCCCAGGCCAGGTTTTGGAGATGAGCTGAAAACTAATCAGGTAAATGCAGAGACTACCTGCATTGTTAGGAGTCATGCAGAAGAGAACCCTGTCTGCGCTGCTGCTGTTAATATGCTGACAGTGCTGCTCTTGCTTATTTATAGCTAAAGATTACTTCCAAAACATGACAGCTGAAACCTGTGCTGCAGGAGAAGTGTTGCAGCTGAGGCACTCCACTTACAATAAGGACTTTGAAGTAAAAATTATCCCCATCCTTGGCCAGCTTGAAGACAGAAATGCTTTGATGACCTGGACATCACTACAGATGCACAAGAGTGTGAGTGTGTAATTTTTATGCCCTTCTGCTGCAGTGGTTGGTCCAACACAAAGGTGCACAGCATCTGCACAGCAGAACCTGGGGCCAGTGTGCTTAGAGAGCAGCCAAGCCTAACTTCTGAGCTGGGTATCTGGACCTGAGAGATGTACAGACTTGTGGCCTTCCAGTATCTGAAGGGGGCCTACAGGAAGGCTGGGGAGGGACTTCTCAGGATCTCAGGTAGTGATAGGACTAGGGGGAATGGAATGAAGCTGGAGGTGGGGAGATTCAGGCTGGATGTGAGGAGGAGGTTCTTCACCATGAGAGTGGTGAAACCCTGGAATGGGTCGTCCAGGGAGGTGGTTGAGGCCCCATCCCTGGAGGTGTTTAAGAGCAGGCTGGATGAGGCTCTGGCCAGCCTGATCTAGTGTGGGGTGTCCCTGCCCATGGCGGAAAGGTTGGAACTAGATGATCCTTGTGGTCCCTTCCAACCCTGACTGATACTATGATACTATGAATTTCAGCATTGATCTCCTGAGAAAACACATTTACACTCACAGTACTGCCAACATGTCATGCAAGATGTCTAAAAAACTCTCCTGTCCCTCCTCTTCACTTCTCAGGGGCTCCCATCCAATCTGCAATAGCTGAAATGTCAGTGACACCCAAAATCCACACATTCAGCTCAAAGGCAGTGAAAAAAAAAAACAGTACAAGACGTGGAGCAGCAACTTCGTGCTTGCAGAGCTGATGCTGCAGCTTGATCTACGTGGGGCAGGAGGGGCGTAGGGGAGCATCAGTGTTTGTGCCTGTCTGCAAGTGCCAGAGCCACCGGTTGAATTGGGCACGGTAGCCATAGTAACGCTGAGTTTCCGGGACTGAGAGTGACAGGTTGACAGGATTACTCTTCAAAGCACTCGCTCCCCTGGGAGAGAAGACCTAAAGGAAGGGGATGGGAGTTAATTTAGTGCTCACACTAGAGCAAGGGTCAGCAGTGGCAGGTCTGCTCTGGAGGGAAGCCTGCAGCAGCAATAAACAAGTCCCTTTCAGTCAGACTTTGACTAGCACCAAAATCACCATAGGAGGCATTCCACAAAGAAAAGGGAGGTTGGAGCACACAAAAGGAACACCACTCCCTTCTGAGGGACAGTTGTGACCAACAGTTCCTGCAAGTCTCAAAGCTTAGCTGCAACTGCTTTACTTTGTACTGGCATCCTCACTTCCAGTGCTGTCTCAGCTTCTGTGTTGCCAACTTCTGGCCAATAAAACTTCCCTTCAGGCCATGCTTAACAATTAGACCAATGCTGAAGATCAAGCCCTGTTCAGTACCAAAAGAGCATGTGTGATTTCAAGCTGGTTTTCTGTCTGTTCCTGCTAGTGCTGGATGGGATGATTGAAACCACGCATAGGCAAACACCTCTTATCTCCCCATGGCAGCTGATAGCCAACCGCAATTGCCTGCACTGAGGCCCAGCTACACTCTGCCTGCCTGTTCCTGTAAGTCACTCAGAAAAGTCAGTGCCTACAAGCTCCAGAACCATCTTTGGAGCCTGCCTGGTCCCATCTACAGATGGGGAAGGCAGGCAGTTCCAGGATCTGACTGCTGGGAAGCTGGGTGGCCAGCTCTGTACTCACAAGTAATGAATACTTAATGCCAACTAACTTCCTTTGCAAATGGCTTTTTATCCCCAGTGTAGGAAGAAGATACAACACATGCCTGGATAGGAGAAGTCAGCTGTGTAGTCTGAAGGCCAAAAAGGCATCAGTGTCACTGTGTGTTCCACTGACCTGGCTTTTGGTCCTGTAAAAGTTAAGTGGTGCAGGCAGAGATGTTTCACAGCACAGAGAGGCTGGCAAGGTGGATGGAACAGAAGTGCTGACACAGGATTAATTATAGCACTGCAGAAAGGATGGATTTATGAAAAATGTAATGCAGGAACAGCATTTCCACTGCCTTTTGTTAGCTACTTAGAGGGGGCTGCAGGATTGCTTCTATCTTAACTGCAGCTCTTTTACTACCTTTGGCCTGATGCTTGCTTCCATTTCCCTTCCCAGCAGAGGGTGTGCAAAACTATGGGCGAGTAACTCCGTGCCAGCAACTTTTGCCCAGTTGAGTGGGAGGCTGAAGGCTTGAAACGGGGAAACCTTGGTCCACTGGTTCTTCACTGTCACACTGTGCACATCTTGGTTATCCTCCAGCTCCTCTGACTCCAAAATGCGGAAGAATCAACTCAGAAAAGGAGCCTCAGTTAAAAGGCTTCATGTAAATGAAAGATTTAATTACTGTGAAACCACCTCAAAGAGTATCCCTTCATTTCACCTGCCCCACTTTGCCAGCACCTCAGTCTGAGAAAGCTGCAGAAGGAAGAGGACTTGTGCTGGGAAAATGGCACTTTGGGGGAACAGGGCAGCCAGGCTCAGAGCCCTGAGCAGCATGGGGTCACGGCGAGCGTGCCAGCCACAACGCTGCACACACAGAGACCTTTCCTCCATCCCTTCCTCCTCGCCAGCACGTCAAAGCCTCTACTTCCATTGTCATAAAATCCGTCCCTGCTTCTCTACACCTCCATAATACAGGGGCAGAAGGCAAGGGGAGGATTCAGCTGGCATAGGTAAGACAACAGAAGGATTCTGTCTGGCAGAGGGGTGACAGGGGAAGGATTCTGGTGGCAGATTGGCCTTTAGAAAGGCGCAGTCAGAGCACCTTGGTTTCCGCCGCACTGCCAGCAAAGCCAAGCTCCCTCCCTCAGTTTCAGCCGCTGCAGCGCTCGGCCTTTAGCCTCCCACTCAACTCCTGTTTCCGAAAGGGCATAACTGCTCCCGCTCAGCTTCCCCTTCTGCCCCCGCAGCACGCCCAGGGCCCAGCCTAAGCGCCCGGGAGCCGCGCCGGGCCGGGCCGGGCCGGGCCGGGCAGAGGCCCTTGGCCTCCATCAGCCCGCAGGGCTCGGGCAGCGGGGGCCGCGCCGGGCCCCCCCGCACCGCTTTCCCACGGCCCCCGCCGCCCCTGCTGGCCGCCATGGGGGCGGGGCCCAGCCACCGGCTGACGGCAATTGGTTGAGGTTGGGGTGCCGACGGCCAATGGGGGCGGCGGGGGCTGCGCGTGGCGGTGCTGGGCGGCGGGCGGGCGGCGGCGGGCGTGTTGCGCGGCGCTGTGCTCGGCTCGGCTGGGCTCGGTTTGGCACGGCACGGCTCGGCTCGGCACGGCGCGGCTGCCTGTCCGTCTGTCTGTGCCCGTCGTTTCCCGGTAGGAGCGCCATGGGCGAGACAGGCGCCGGGCGAGGCGCAGGGCGCGCACTGGGCGCACTCCTCCCGCGGCCCGTCCGCCGTCTCCCCGCCGGCCGCCCTCGCCCCGCCGCCGCTGTCAAGCGGGCGCACCCCGAGTACAGCTCGTCAGACAGCGAGGAGCTGGACGAGGCCGTCGAGGTGGAGAAGGAAAGCGCGGACGAGAATGGGTGAGCACAGCGGGAGTGGGAGCCGTGAGGCGGCCCGGTGACCCTTCCCTCAGACTCGCAGAGTCCCGATACCTCCTTGCCCCCCAAGCCCCGTGGTGACCGGTGTCCCGCTGCTCTCCGCAGGGCGCTGAGCTCGGCCGCGGGCTCCATGTCTCCTTCCACCACCTCGCAGATCCTGGCCAGGAAGAGACGCCGAGGGGTGAGTGTCTGCCAGGCGACCGCGGGTCCCCTCAGCCCCGGCCCGCCCTCCCCTGACCCCCGCTTTCTGTCCTAGATAATCGAGAAGCGCCGCCGCGATCGCATCAATAACAGCCTGTCCGAGCTGAGGAGGCTGGTGCCCAGCGCCTTCGAGAAGCAGGTAGTGCCCGAGGAAACCCCCACTCTCCCTCCGCCCCCCCCACCCGCCCGCCCCGCTTCGCCTTCTGCCCCGGAGCAAGGCTTGCCCCTCTCTGCATTCTCTGGCTCTGCCTGAAAGGTTTCCTACTTCCCCTCCTCTCCTAGGGATCAGCCAAGCTGGAAAAAGCCGAGATTCTGCAGATGACTGTCGATCACTTGAAAATGCTGCATACAGCAGGAGGGAAAGGTAAAGTTTTGTGCCTGACAGCAGCTCGCCATTCCCTGGCGTTTGTGGTGCAGTGTGCTGTGGAGGGAGTGAGTGGGAATCCTGTGTTTTGTCAGGAAGCGAGGACTCTCTTCTGTACCAAAACATTGTGCCGTGTGGTAAGGGGATGGTGATTACAAATCTGAGCGTTGTGATTGTGGTAACATGGAAAATACAAAGTTTATCTTGCTGCCAAATGTTTTGCCTCTCAAACTTTCTGAACATTCAGAATAGAAGCTACAAAAAAACCCCAAACCCCAGCAACCAAATGAAGTAAGTGGTGACAAGAATTGGCCAAAGTGGTGAAATGCACTTTGAGGAGAACAGTAGGTTGCCTGCAGAAGTCCCTTCTGATAACTCAGGACATGTGTTGTCACTGTGCTGTGGTTCTGCTTGCACCAAGGAGACATGGAAGGACAAAAGTACTTTCCTTCAGTGCCAGTGTGCAGTTTCAGATTAAAAAGGGGACTCTGCAACTGGTCTTGGGACTTGCAGCATCGCAGCACAGATACAAAAGAAAAGCTTGTTAGACAGAAAGAAAAAGAGAGGAGCTTGGCAGCTAATCTATGGCTGGGAGTACTAACCACATCCAAGTGAAATATGCTTATAGGGGAGGGTGGAGTGGGGAGGCTGCGTATAGACAATGACTAGAAAACAGCCTGGTAGGACTCCCCTGTTTGTTCTTTTACCCATAGGTTACTTTGATGCTCACGCTTTGGCGATGGACTACCGGAGCCTGGGCTTTCGAGAGTGCCTGGCCGAGGTGGCTCGGTACCTGAGTATCATCGAGGGGCTGGATGCCTCTGACCCGCTGCGCGTCCGGCTCGTCTCTCACCTCAATAACTACGCCTCGCAACGGGAGGCAGCAAGCAGCGCACACACCGGCATTGGACACATTCCCTGGGGCAGTGCCTTTGGACATCACCCCCACATATCTCACCCCTTGCTGCTGGCTCAAAATGGGCACGGTAACACCACCGCTACAGCGTCTCCCACAGAACCGCATCACCCGACCAGAATTGCCGCCCCACATGCTGAGACTTCCTCACTCAGAGTGCCCCCAAATGGCAGCGTTGGACCAGTGCTCCCCGTGGTCACATCTACTACCAAACTGTCTCCTCCTCTGCTCTCCTCCATGGCGTCCCTGTCTGCATTCCCCTTTTCATTTGGCTCCTTCCACCTGCTCTCCCCCAACGTGCTGAGCCCGTCGGCACCAACGCAGTCAGCAAGCCTTAGCAAACCATACAGACCCTGGGGGACTGAGATTGGAGCCTTCTAAGAACTGACTCTCTAGTGAGGGTGGGGAAACCTAAAAAACCTAGCTGAGCTGGGTTCTGCCACGCTTAAAGTTGAAGTTCTTAATGACTGGGACAAAGGTACAGCTTCATCTTAACTCAGTTTGTCTAAAAACTGTCTCTTGGGATTTTCCTTTCTGTTTTCTACATTTTTGTATTAGGTTGGGGTATTGTTTGGTTGGTTTATTTTTTTTAATAGCTGTTGAAGTTGTTAAAAAATAAAATGATAATAGTGGTTGTTAACACTTGTGTTAGGTCCATGCTGAGCATTTGAATCACTTCTGTAAATGGTTTATTGCCAGTGTTTTGTTTGTCCTGAGCGTGCCAGACCACCTTTTGGGGTCTTTGTTTTTTCTTTTGGAGGAGAGATCACCTGTTCTTGTTAGCAGCAGCCAAGTTTAGTTACTCATTTTGCCAAGCCCACTCTTCTCAGCATTGACAGGCTGTGGGTTCTGTTAGTGTTTTGGCACTGGGATGTCCTATAAAGAGTTGCTCTTTTTGCAAGCTATGTCGGAGTCTTACTGTTTCTGAACAAAGCGTTGACAAATCAGCTGGTCCAGCCTGAGCAGCTTTAGCTAAGAGCCCAACTTCTGTTTCTTCTTCAGTGGTTTGGTAGATTTGGTGGTCGTCTTCTGGCCCCGAGTGGATGTTTACTTACATCTCAGAACCATTAGGCTATCTCTTCCAAAAGGAGCAGTATGTGCTTTAGAGCAAACTTGAGAGTGGGGAGGCTGCAAGAGTCAAGTTAGACCCTGGAGTGGTGGTGGGTTCAGTTGCTGGGGAAGTGAAAAGCACAGTTGTCACCTCAGTCGGCTTCCAGCAGGATATGAGCGTAAGAAACTGCCTCAAGGTGCACCAGGGGAAGTTTAGGTTGGATAGGAGAAGAAACATCCTGACTGAAAGGGTTCTCAGCCACTGGAACAGGCTCCTCAGGGAAGTGATTGAATCCCCATCCCTGGAGGTGTTTCAGGGAGGCAGGGATGTGGTCCTGAGGGACATGGTTTAGCACCAGACTTGGTAGACTCAGAGAATGGTTGGACTTGATGATCTTAAAGGTCTTTTTCAAGCAAAACATTTCTATCTCGTTTCAGAGGGCCAGATCTGCTTTAAGTTACAGTGGAGTAACTGTTCTGTTACCCTGTGTTCTTGGGTAGCTGGGGTCAGACTCCCTCCCTCTGCATGCTTCAGATTTGCAGCTGAAAGGGGTGGTGCTGGTATTTAGTCAATGGAATGGTACAGTGTGAACCTGTTCAGTGGCCAGCGTTGCTGCTGAACAGCTCCATCCTAACCAGTTGATTTTTCTACTGCATTTTACTTCTGGCTGCAGTTCAGTGCCACCCCTTACTTCGTGAGGGCCCTGCTGCCCTCTCCCCATGTCTGCACACGTGTGTTTTGGTTGGCTTCATGAGAATCTAAAACTGAGGAGGTTTATCTTGTGAGTTCCACTGGATGGGTTCTGAGTGCTCTTGTATTTGTGTGATGGCTAAATAAAGCAGAAAGAACAAAGTGTTTTAAATGCTGATATTTATCAGTGGAGAGTTCTGTGCCTCGTGGGTGTCATGGGAGATAGTGAGCTGCTGCTGCTTAGTCGTGCTGTAGGCATTGGTATTTACTTTTTAGTCTGGTATTATGGCTTACTTGAGTACATAAAGAGCTGCAATGCCTCAGAGTGACAGCTGAGGGAAGGAAAATACGGGATTCATTTTGTGTGTCACTTTTACGTGCCTGGCAGCGTGTGGGCAGGTAGTGAAACACCAGAGTTAGCCCCAAAGAAGCGGCTAAAGCTGTGCTGCACTTGAATGTTACAGGATTGTGTTAAAATCAGAAAGTGAAGCACAAGGTTCTTTCCAGTCTAACTCATGAAATCTTTATCTGTAACAAAGTATGTACTTAACAGTCTGGTTTACCTCATGCTCACGAGTGCAGAATCTGTCCAAGGTCTCTCACCGACCCTGTTTTTGTTACTGAGCAGCGTTACTAGCATCTTACACTTTTGCTTGAAGTCACAACCTGCCAGGCTTACACGTAGGGAGATGTTTTTCTCCAGAAGAAGCCCATCCTACCTGCAAATCCACCCACAGAACATCAACAGCTCCTGGAGCCAGCTCGCTTCTCCCCTGTGTGTTTGAATGGGGGGTGGTAAACGGCACATCCTTGTCTGGGTTTAGCTCTGCCAGAAGAGCAGAAAGAGCTCGGCCCTGTGGGAGATGAGAGCTTTGTTTAAAGAGGGGCTCTCGGGCCAATTAAGGAGTGGCATTGATGAGAGGCTTTCTCGGAAGAAGGATTGCTGTGAGGCTGGGAAGAGTGGGAGGGCACTCGAGTCCGTAACCTTGTTTTACCTTCCTCGCCAGGCTGCAGGAGACCGCGGCTGGAAACGAAACGCAGGACACGGCGGGAGCTGGAGGTGCAGAGAGGTTACTAAGGAGAGATTTCGGAGGGCAGTATTTCATGTAGAAACATGAAATCAGAGGCTGTGAAACTCCAAACCCCCTGTCCTTTCCACGGTGTGTATTGTCTCCTGTTTAATTATGCTCTGCCCTCTCCCTAATAGGTTTTTATACCAAATTAACAACTCCTACCTAGAAGATCGCTTTAGTGCGTGCAACCGTTCTTTAGATCTTTTAATAAATGGCAATGCTTCTCAGCCTTTTAATGGTTATTTCATTGACATTCAAATGACTTCTCCTGCCTCTAAATAGCTGCCTCTTTTGTGTAGAAAGACCCCTGTAATTATTTTTGTCCCGCTGTCCTCCTCTTGAATGGACTTCAGAAGCAGAGTGCAATAAAAGTTGAGCTGCTGGTGCTTGTCTCCACATCCACTCTCTTTTTATTTTCATTAGCAATGGCAAAGGTGTTAATGAAAAGCACTCATTTTGTTCAGCGTTTGCAGTAAGTCTAGATTAATTTCTGCAGACTTAAAGTCTACTGATTGTTATCAGGGAAAGAGATGAATTCTAGGATCTTACTGAAAAATAGTAATTCAAGTGGGAGAAGCATGGCCCCGAAGCTGAATCACGAGGGTTGGAAGTCCAGCGTTCTATCTGTGCTGCTAACTCCCAGTAAACCCTGCTTGGCAATCACTGCCTCCCTATCTGTTTTGTCAGCTGGGAAAAAGGGATGGCAGTGCTTGTTCTCCTTTCACCAAGAAACACCGGTAGCTGGAACTGTTATGTGTGGATGATGGATGCTGTTTCCCCAAACCCGCAGTTCTGAGATGTTCTGCTGTTTTTCCTTCCTATAGGATGCTAGCTCTCTAAAGACAAACTGAGAAAGGCAAAACAAGCTTGCTTCCGCAGGCAACAGCTCTCTCCTGAGCCCCAAACATTCACTTGTTTACGCTGTTGCAAAAGAGCAATTCAGGAGCAGAAGCTCCATCGGGGGCATGGGGAGAAGAAAGGAAACGCATATGTGACTCGGTCCCATGACCCCTCAACTACCTTCAATTGCTTTGGATGAACTGTGCCTGCCCGGAAATCCTCAGGCTAAGGCTTTGTGTGGGATGTGAGATGATGATGATGTGGTATTTCATAGAAGCTAATATTATCTTCCTTTATCAAGGAAGCTGGATTTGAGTGCAGAATAAATTTAAGAGGCTGGTAAATCCTGCATAAACCCAGACAGAAGCCCTTTGAAATCTGTTCTGTGCCTTGGCATGAAGGAGAGGCTCATGAAAATGACATTTTCTAGCTTTTGGAAAGAAGCTGTCAGTAGTTCTTGAGCCAGTTTCTGTTCAGCTCTCCCTTCTCAACACTAGTAGCATGACAGAGTTTATTAGGATCATGCTGAACCCCCCTGAATCCTGGCTGCTGCTCTCTTCACTCACACATCAGCATGTGAGTCCCAGGTGACAGGAGCCTTCACAGACCATTGCATAGCAGTGGGAAGCCTGCCAGTTTTTTTTCCCAGGCAGCAAACATGCCCAAGTGAGCACAGATGAACTGAAATCCTTCTTCCTGTGTTACGTGGTGTGTGTATTCACAAGCAGTTCTGGCCAGAAACACCCAGTTTGGGTCAGAGCACTCTATCCAGAGCTGGGAATCTGCAGTAAATAACACAGAGGATGTGAGCTTTGTACTGGAAGGCAACAAAAACGATTTACAAAGCCCTTTTTCTGAGGCCTCACATGAAAGGTAGCAGAGCTGGGCTGTGGTACTTGTGACTCAGCAGGCTAAGGCAGGACAGTGGCCGTGCATTAACCACCCAGCAGCCTGGCAGAGCAGCGTGTGCTGTGCTGTGACTGAACGCCTCCCTCTGCTCTCACCCAGCTTACACACACACAAATTAGAGCAGTCTCTTTCTTCTGGAGCCAGAAGATGCAGGCGTTGACTCATGCTTGCAACAGAGCAGCTTGACTGCAGTAAGAAATGTCGAAATGCCAAGGCCTGGGAAGATGCAGACACCTGAAGGTGTCTTTTGGGAGTCTCAGGTCTTCATTTGGTGAAAGCTTTTATTAAGGAGGTGCTTGGGTATTACATGTTGTTCTCTCCTCTTCCAACTAGTCCCTCACAGTTTCTTCTTCAGCAAGTTCTGCTCATTACTCACACAGCTTGAAGGAGTAGACCAAAGTGCCTCGCTGTGACTTGTGCTGTGTGCAGCTGGCCCAGCAGACCAAAGTTCACAGACCTAGGTTCTCTTCCAGCTGTTTTTAATTCAGCACATCATGTAACACAGCTGTGTAATGCAGGAAGGGCTTATCTAAGTGGTCAACACAGCTGAGCACTTAGAGAGCTCTTCACCAGGCCACTTTCTTCAGGGGAAGCCTCCTGAAAAGGAATGGAGGGTAGCTGGAGCTGCTTCTGCTGCTTGCTGGGGGGATCTTCAGCACAGGGCGACTTCTGCAGACCATGTTCTCCTTCTTGGAGGCTTCTTGGAGTTTTACAGACGCCTTCCATTTCCCCAAGGTAAGCTGTAAAATCTAGGCACAGGCAGCAGAACCAGTTCAACGCTGGTGGTAAGTGTGTTTCTCTGGTTTGGTCTGCTTTCATGGAAGAAAGGGTATTGGGAGTAGAAAAGTTGGTGGAACAGCTCTGTGGGAGAGTGGCATGGAGCAGCAAGGAAGGCTGATGTGCAGGACCAGACAAAAGCTGAGGCTGTGCATAGATGAATGAGGATTGTGTTGTTTGTGTTGCCCTTTGCAAAGATATGGAAGTAAGTGACATCAGGTGACAAAGTATGCTGCATGCAAGTACAGAAAGGCTACAGAGTGAGGAAGGTAATGCTCCTAACATGCCTGACTTTGCTCAGTGAAACTGAGTCAGATGTACAGCATACAATGAATAAGGCACATCACTGAAAAGCAATAAGGTGCTGGATGGAACAGATGTGTGTGAAGGTCTCCATGGAATGTAATGGGTTACTGTGCTGGCCAGGGAGGAACCAGGGCTGGCAGGGGCTGTAACTGTTTGTAAGGACACATTACAACATCATCTACTGATTGCATTTGCACAATCTGGCCCAGTGAGTGTAAGGAGATCAAGGAATTGAAGTGCATCCCATGAACAAAAGAGGCTTTGTGCTCCAACTTGACAGAGAATTTGCTACATCAGGATAGCTTATATGAGCACCTGGTGACTGGCAGCCACTTCCACAAATCCCTCAGTGTCCAGCAGCAGCTATTACCTGACTGCCAGTGCAGCCACTTAGCTCCTGGGGTTTGGTGTGGTGTTTCTGGACATGTGTTAGCCATCTACATAGGTATGAGGTCTCCTTTGCTATCTTGTGAGTAGGGCAGATGCATGTTCAGACCAGTGGTGGAAAACTAGCTCTTCTAGTTGTCTAGTGAAAGTGAGTATGGAGGCCGCTTCTGACATAAGGAGCATCCAGTAGAGAGAACACAAAGTGGTTGACTTGCTTCATATATATCTGCTATAGTGAGGATAATAACTTGGTAATGTTGTTGTGCTTATCACCAAACCTGTCTTCTCCATCAGAGGCCATGTCAGAGGCTGAAATTCAACAGCAGAAGATGAAATGAGGGCAGCTGCCACCTGCTATCATGCAGTGGTGGTGATGTGGAAGTTTGTGGGATTAAGAGTGCAGCAAAGAGACCTGAGGTGTGTGTGCTGTAGGAACTCTCGGACACGCTGCACAGCAGGTGGATCTATTTTTTACTTCATCAGGAAAACATCAATGTGATTGAACAATGTTCCCTGTGAAATGTAGATGCCTAACTGTCTGTAGGTTGCCTCTTTGAATTTCTCTGGGATCCGTGGCGTCTTCTGTTAAGGGGAAATTATCAACAACAAGAGGAAATCCTGTACTAGTACTGAATAGTCCTTATTTTAAAGGTACTTCCCTTCTTGTGGGAATTGTATATAATCAGAACAACACTCCATAAACCAGATGAATTATTTTAGAAGGAGACAGGTCAGCCTTTTATTTAAAAGGTCTGACGTTATCGTACATAAGAAAACCAATTGTTAGAGTGGATGACATTCTTCCATGGGCTGCCTGTGCTTCCCAAAGGTGGGGCAAAGTTTAAGGCATTGCTAACAGGAAGTTTGGGCTCCTTAGAGACTTTTCATGTTTTCTGCAGCACACACTGACAAAATTGCTCTTTTTCTTCCCCACTCCAGCACCAGGCATGATGATAATGATTAAAGTTTACCATGTTAAGGACTGGAATAGGTGGAGATGCAAACAGTGCGTGCACCTCGTGGAGAAAAGCAGAGTGACCAATGCCCCAGGGAGGAGGCTGAATCCCCACCCCAGGAGGTGTTTCCAAGAGGCAGAAATGTGGTGCTGAGGGATGTGGTTTAGCACTAGGTAAATCATGATAGGTAATGGCTGGACTTGATAATCTTAAAGGTCTTTTCCAACCAAAACTATGCTATGATTCTAAATATCTGTGAAACTGGTGTGGGGAGGGTGAAGTGCATTAGTTCTCCAGGACAGAAGTCTTTTGAAGACAAGCCCTTCCCTCCCATCAGGCTTCTGTGTTCTGGCCCTCCCCAGGGAGGTGGTGGAGTCACCATCCCTGGAGGTGTTCAAGAGGGGATTGGACGTGGCACTTGGTGCCATGGTCTAGTCATGAGATCTGTGGTGACAGGTTGGACTCGATGATCTCTAAAGTCTCTTCCAACCCTGGTGATACTGTGATACTGTGCTTCGTTTCCAGCTGCCCAACCTTTCCCACAACATATGCTGTCATGAGTTGAGCAAGGGGCAGATGCAGCCCCAGCCTGAAGCCAGGGGCTGAGCTGCCATGTGGCCACAGCTGTGTGCCGAGAGATGGGGCACCAGATCAACCAAGCACACTGAGCCATGGCATTGTAGATCTGAAGTTAGATGGTTGCAGCTCCCTACCCTGGTAAATCCATACCTGTTGCAGAGAGGTTTGAAATCCCACATAGCTGTGCTGGCTCAACCAGCCAGGAAGCTGGAGAGCCATGAGTGTGTTGGATACTCACTCAAAGATATTAATGGAAAATCTGTCATGGGGGGTTGAAACATCTCTGGGTTGTTGTTTCAGGCCAGTTTTAATCTCTCTGGGAAGTAAGAAGGCTCCCTGCTTTTTCTTGGTGCTGACAGAGGTCTGCAGGACTCTTTACACAGCACCCTCAGGCCTGACCTCATCCTGCTAATTAACAAACTAGAGCCTAACTTCCCACCCCTGCAGCACAGCAACACTCCTGGGCTGACAGCACAGCCCACTGACAGGGCTGGCTGAGAGCCACAACAGCCCAAGGCTGGGAATTCCCGTGGCTTGTCCTCAGGGAGGAGGCTGAAGGAGTGACACATCAGGTTTCCTGGTAGAAAAATCCCTGCTTTGCTTTTAAAATGCTGAAATTCTTTTTTAACAGCATCAATACCCTCATAATGTGGTGGCCAGACAGTCTGACTTTCTGCTGTATTTTTTCTTTTAGGCAAAGAGAGACCCATAATGACATTACTCTTTAGCTTTCATTTGGGCTGTAGATTTTCTATTGCAAAAAAAATAGCAGCCCCAACCCCAAACTTCAAACCCTCTTCTTGCTGTCAGTCCTTCTGGTAGGGAGTGCAGCTTTCCCTCCACGCTGTTTTCATGGCCTGGCAGGAGATGGAAACACAAGCCTGCACTGAACAGAGCATTGCTGGGAAAGCTGTGACTCCAGATTTATATCATGAAATATTCTTTCTACCAGAGCCTGCTGGGAAGCAGCCTGTTGAGCTCAGCTCTCTGCATTGCCTCAGATTCTATAACCCAAAACTCCCACCAGAAGGGGAGATCTTTGTGTTGACACACCCCAAGCAAGGTTCCTTTGACAACTACATCTGTGATAACTACATCTGACTAACCAAAAAGAGGCTGGAGGAGACATTGCCAGGGGGGAGTGCCACCTCAGATTTGATTGTTTTGGTGACAGTGTCTGCTCCTCACTTGTTTGTACTAGAACTGCTGCAGCACTGCTGCTAATCCTGTGGGACAGTGAGGGATGATGAAGACAAACATGTACACCAAGCTCCTGCCCAGTGTGCAGCCCTTTTTTGTTCCAAGGTCACAGAAGCTGCAGAATGGAATGCACTCCAGGGCACAGGAGAAAACTTCAGAGCCCTTTTTCGTGGAGGTTTGACTCTAAAGGGGATGGTTTGGGTAATAAGCCTCCTTCTCCCTGTCCCCAGGGCTTCTCAGTCTCAGCACCACTACATTTGCTCCCCCAAAATTAAGTGATAGAATAGAATAGAATAAACCAGTTTGGAAGAGACCTTCAAGATTCACAGTCTCAAGCTGTGCCAGGGGAGATTTAGACTCGAGGTGAGGAGAAAGTTCTTCACCGAGCGAGTCATTCGTCATTGGGATGTGCTGCCCAGGGAGGTGGTGGAGTCACCATCCCTGGAGGCATTCAAGAGGGGATTGGACGTGGCACTTGGTGCCATGGTCTAGTCATGGGGTCTGTGTTGATAGGTTGGACTCGATGATCCTCGAGGTCTCTTCCAACCTTAATTATACTGTGATACTGTGATTATCACGTCCAACCTATTATCCAACACCACCTAATCAACTCAACCATGCAACCAAGCACCCCATCAAGTCTCCTCCTAAACACCTCCAGTGATGGTGACTCCACCACCTCCCCAGGCAGCCCATTCCAATGGGCAATCACTCTCTCTGTGTAGAATCTCCTCCTAACATCCAGTCTGAACCTCCCCTGGTGCAGCTTGAGACTGTGTCCTCTTGTTCTGGTGCTGGTTGCCTGGGAGAGGAGACCAACCCCCACCTGGCTACAACCTCCCCTCAGGTAGTTGTAGACAGTAATAAGGTCACCCCTGAGCCTCCTCATCTCCAGGCTAAGCAACCCCATCTCCCTCAGCCTCTCCTCATAGGGCTTGTGCTCAAGGCCTCTCCCCAGCCTTGTTGCCCTTCTCTGGACACGTTCAAGTGTTTCGAATCCTTCTTAAACTGAGGGGCCCAGAACTGGACACAGGACTCAAGGTGTGGCCTAACCAATGCAGAGTACAGGGGCACAATGACTTCCCTGCTCCTGCTGGCCACACTATTCCTAATGCAGGCCAGGATGCCATTGGCCCTCTTGGCCACCTGGGCACACTGCTGGCTCATATTCAGGTGGCTGTCAATCAGCACCCCCAGGTCCCTCTCTGTTTGGGAGCTCTCCAGCCACTCTGACCCCAGCCTATAGCTCTGCATGGGATTGCTGTAGCCAAAGTGCAGCACTCGGCACTTGGACTTAAGTGCCATCCCATTGGATGAGATGCTGCCCAGGTTGCATGCAATGAGGAGCACCAGGAACATTTAGGAAGCCTTTTCCTAGTTTTCCAGAGCACCTAAGTAAACAAAAGGGTTAAAACCAAAATATCCAGCTCCCATAGTACCCTTAACTGTAAGACACTATTTCATACTCCAGAGTCTCTTACCACATTCAACTATCTCAGCAGCAACTAGACCCCCTCACTGCTCTCTGGTGAAAGAAAATCCTGCCAGTAATTGGAGAGAAACAGATTCCTTAGGCAAAATTAATACTCCCCTTAGATGTGTTTTGGTGTGTTTGACTTCACAACTCAGCATTGTGTTTGTTTTTACACAGCCTTTTGTGTATAATGTGCTGGGTCATAAATAAGTTGAAGGCTTCCTTCAGAGTGTCTCAGATCATAGTGTGTGTGGCTCATTGGTAGGGCTAAAGGTCTTTGATTTGCTGTTTAGACCTCTTCAGCCTGGAGGGGTAACTGGTCACACATGGAGATTATCTTCATGTGGGCAAATCTAAAGTGGGTTTAAGCGGGGGGGGGGGGAAGTATCTGTTTGAGGAACTCTTTGTGGAGGAGGTGGTGGAGAATGCCTAGCTGAAGGCCCTGTTGAGAAGGCAGAGATTTAGTGTGGCACTGGGTCGTGACAGGAGGTGCAAGCTGGGATCCCAGTGGAAAATCTTGTGGTGACAAAAACATCTAGGAGGTGAAAATTGGCAGTCACAGTGCCAAGCTCTGGGGGGAGTTAAATGCGTGAAAGGAAACTGCTTGGGACTGTGGAAAGAGGTTAGGGCTGAGGAGAGGCTTGGGAGGGGATACTCCCCTCAATCCTCCTCATTTTCCAGAAGTGTCATGTTGGTTACCAACCCTGTGTGACTCATCAGTGACTTGGGCTGCAGGACATGCTGCAGGCTGGACTTGTGCTCAGGCTGAAATTGCCTCTCTTCGTGAAATGAACTGAATTACCTGGACGAGAAGCTGGCAGTCAAAGATCTCTCCTTCTGCACAAGAGCCTGCATTGCCATGGCACTGCTGTGCTCTTACAGCCTTCCCTGGGCACAAGCAGTACCACAGTAGCTTATTTTTCACCTGCCCCATTGCTTATTTCCCCTCTGCCTCTCTGCTTCTACTACCTGATGCCAGGCACAATCACAAATGTGTAGCACTAAATAAACAGACAGAAGCTTCAGCAAAGCCTTTGTGCCTACACATGGCTTGGCTGCTTCAAGTGACCAATCTGTGCCTTGCAGTGATGGCAAGGACCTCCTCAGGAAATTGAAAAAGAGCCCTAGCAAACCATAGCCTTGGAGAGGTGCTCTTCTCAGAATGTCAGGACAAAAGGTAAAAGGTAATTTGGTCAGGAGGCTTTTTTAGGGATCCTTCATAGGGAGTGAAAACTAAATTCCCTTAAAGTCATAGAATATTTTTGGTTGGAAGAGAGCTCTAGGATCACAGAGTCCAACCATCAACTTAAACACCACCCTGGCCGTTAAACCATGCCCTGAACTGCTTTTTCTACGTTTTTTTTTTAGCACCTACAGGGGTGGTGACTTCTCCACACCCCTGGGCAGCCTATTCCAGTGTCTGACCACTCTTGCAGCAAAGAAAGCTTCCCTAATAGCCAATCTAAAGCTCCCCTGGCACAATTTCAGACCATTTCATCTCCTTCTATCACCTGATGCTAGGGAGAAGTGATTGACTCCCACCTCCCTACCACCTCCTTTCAGATAGTTGTAGAGAGCACTGAGGTGTCCCCTCAGCCCCCTCCTCCTTCTCTCCAGATTCAACAAGCCCACTTCCCTCAGCTGCTCCTCATAGGAGCAGGTAGGAGAACTTTTCTGGGGAATGTACAGAAGTAGATCAGTTTTGTCACTTCTTGGGAATGCAGAGAAAGCACATCACAGATTAGTGTCCTTGCAATGGTTTTGGTTTGTGCTCTGACTTTCAGAGGAGGAAGGCTGGGAGGCAGCCAAGCAATTGCTGTGTGGCCCATGGGAGTGAAGGAGTCGTGGGGGCTGGGGAGGTGGGGTTGGCTGCACAATAGCAAGGGAAACACTTTCATAAGAATTTATGAGAGAGGGAGAAAATAGGTGCCTCTAGAAATAACTTTTACAATGCTGCTGCTTTCAAAGAGAATGAGAGTGCAAGGAGAGTGCTTTTGTTCAGGCAGAGGACTTTATAGTGTGTATTGTGTCCTGGTGTCTCTGTGGCTTTCTGCAGGTTGGGGCACAGTGGCCTCGCTCCCCTTGGCTTTCCTTCCTGTCCCTCTAAGGCCAGCAGCTGTGGCTGAGTTCAGTTCTAGCATGTAGGGCACAAGGCAAAGAGAAATTCCTTCACCAAAACCAAACCAAAACCTTTGCAGAGGCTTGGCATGATAGGTAGTAACTGAAAGTTTCAGCCTGCTGTCTTCCTGGGGTTGAGATCTGCTGCAGTCCAAGTCCACAACTCAACACTGTATTTTTAACAGCCCTTTGTGTATAAGGTCCTTGGTCTGAAAAAAGTTACTTGAAAGCACAGCACAGGATCATTCTGTGTATGGTTCTTCAGGGGGGCTGAAGGTCTTTGGTTTGCTCCTTAGGTCCCTTCATCTGGGAGGGTTAATGGGTGATAGATGTAGGTTATTTGAGATCACATAGCACATAAGGAGATCCTTTTCTTCCTGGGATCTGTGGGACCCCAAGTGTTCCATGGTCAAAGCTGCAAAATAATAATCTCAGTACCACTGGGCACTGAGAGGTCCCTTACAGAAAATAAGCTGGTGTCAGAAAGCATTTTTCTGCTCTGGAGCTGTACTGGTATCTCTGTGGAGCGAGAACATTGCACTCCTGCAAATGCCTGTTCCAGAGGAGAGGCTGTGCTCATGCTTTGTTGAAATAGTCACTATCAATAGGTTTGAATTAACTGTTATTGCAAAGTGAGAACTTAGTGCTGGGAAGGCCAGTCTGAAATGCAGTGGGCACACTGAACTGCCCTGCAGGCTCTCATACAGGCACACAGAGAGGTCACAGCAGTTGCAGGCATCGCTGCAAGTCCTCCCTTTTGGCCTCTAATTTTTATCTTCTAATCTCAGAGATAACCCAGCCTGTACATGCAAGGGTGGTACAGTGTGACAGTAACCACACACACCCCTCCGAGGTGCCCAGGCAGTGTTACCATTTTTCACCCCAAACAGATGCTTCATTCTGGGAAAATCATTGAAGAAGTGAGATAAGCCTCAAACCACCTACCCTGCTGCTATCATGAAGGAACCAGGTTGCTTTGACTGTTAAGAGGCAGTGATGCCTTAATCAGAGAGGAGATGGCTGGAGGATTTCCATCAGCGATGGCTCCCATGTCACTCAGCTGCCAGAAAGTCAGGCCAGGCTTCTGCGAGGGAGTGGTGTTTGCCTTCTACTTCCCTCTGTTGACTAAGTTACTGAAGTACACTGAAGTTGAGTAAACCAAGGGTGAAGCTCACAGACAATGAAGCAGGGTTGAGAGGCAGACAATAGGCTGGATTCTTGGCATTCATGAGCTGGTGGAGCTTTGTTCAGAACACTGCAGTGGCTGAGGACTGGCCCACTCAGCTCTTAGTTCAAGCAGCTCCCTTTGCAAAAGGCCATCCTCTCCCAAAAGCACGTGTGTACACACCTTTGCAGGTGCTTCATCTTTTATAGGTCTAAATATTAACACCCCAAGCTAAGCTTTTCTTTGCATGGAATTTTCAGTCATGGCTGGCTCTTGGCAGAAAAGCAGCGAAGGGAATGAAGCAGACCTGCAGTCTTCTGGTTCCAGTGCTGGGTTTGAAACAACAGCTTCCTGTTGGTCACCACAGCTACCAAATGCGGGCAGTGGCTCAGGAGAGCTTTCCAAGAGTATTGCTTTCTGTCGCTGAAGTGCTGGTAAACTCTCAGGGGCTGGAAGGCTCAGTTTCCAGTCCTGCACAGAGTGCTCTGGCAACGTAACCTGCGTTCTGCAGATACCTTTATGAAACTCTAACAGCTCATTTGCACTACAGGCAAACTGCCTGGCATCTATCATCCTGTCCTGCTCTGCCTTGACCACAGAGCACACATTCCCCTCCTCTGGGCAGGGAGCAGTGGCAGCAGTGACTCATGTTTGACAGTTAGGTCATTTGACATGAAAACCATTTCCACTGGAGACTTGCAAGCCCCTGGCTTGCAGTTTCTTTTGTTTTCTCACTACTTCTCTGGCGTCCTCCTACGTGACATTGTGTTTGAAAATGCTAAAAGAGATGCTCAGCTGGCATAATATCCCTGTGATTTATTATCTGCTGACAGAAGAGTGTTACTCAAAGGGGCTTCGGCTCTCTACCGAGCACCCCTCGCATTTGAACAGATTTATGTCTTCACTGGTTGCTCTGCAAAACAGTGTCTGCACTGAGAGTTTGCCTGTGACAAAAGCACCTTCATGGCCTTGCCACAAGCCTTCCTCTGGGCCTGTGGGTGGCTTTCAGGTGTCTTCTGAACTGGTTCAAAGCACACCATAAGATCCACGTTACCTTTGGTGGTGGAGTCGCCATCGCTGGAAGTGTTTACAAAGAGACTGGATGAGGCACTTAGTGCTATGGTTTAGTTGGTTAGATGGTGTTGAGCAATAAGTTGGTCTTGATGATCTCCAAGGTCTTTTCCAACCTGGCTAATTCTGTATCATCTCCTTTGAAGAAGTGAACCAAAGTGCCCCATCACCTGCTGGACACGTTATTGCAGTTCATCCTGTGCTGAGAAGCTACTGCCTGGGAGAGAGCTTAGAAATGGTGTGTATCTCTTTAAGACAGTAAGGCTCTTGAAGCTTTTTGGCAACAAGATGTGATCATCTGCACATTGGCAGAATCTCCTGGCTGGCCACCACACAGTAGTTGTCAAAAATAGCCATGGGATCTCCTGAACATGCCAAGGAATGCTGCAGCTCTTCCTTTGTGGCCTTTGATCCGAGGGACCAGCTCATGATTTGCTTGGCTCTGTTTGGCAGATATACATTTTAGGACTCTGTTTTTAACTGTCATCACCAGACATCACTTGTTGTTGGCTTTCTTCCACAGCTACCAGTGGATTTGCTCAAAGGTCAGTCACTTGCTAACACTGGGATGAACCAAGTTCTTCTCCAGCTCCTACATGCTGCTGTGCTCACTTGGAGTGTCCTGCCAGGATCTTATGTTGTCTTAAATGAGCTGGGATCACTATTGATCTCTTCTAGTCCTGGCAGTTTCTTCTGGTTCGCTCAAATATTCTGTGAGAAGGGCCACCAGGAGCATGCCCAAACCCACATATCCTTAAATCAAGTCAGCATAAAGGCTCTGTCATTTACAGCTCTCTCCAAAAGGGTTGATAAAGAAGCTTCTCTTCAAGGTAGATCAAACCAGATGTGAACAATGTTTGCAGTCATCCTCACACATGCCTGACTACAACCTATACAATACATCCTTGACATCATGTTTGACATCTGACATGATCAGATGGGATGGCATTTAACGAGTCCAAGTGCCGAGTGCTGCACTTTGGCTACAGCAATCCCATGCAGAGCTACAGGCTGGGGTCGGAGTGGCTGGAGAGCTCCCAGACAGAGAGGGACCTGGGGGTGCTGATTGACCGCTGCCTGAACATGAGCCAGCAGTGTGCCCAGGTGGCCAAGAGGGCCAATGGCATCCTGGCCTGCATTAGGAATAGTGTGGCCAGCAGGAGCAGGGAAGTCATTGTGCCCCTGTACTCTGCATTGGTTAGGCTGCACCTTGAGTCCTGTGTCCAGTTCTGGGCCCCTCAGTTTAAGAAGGACATTGAGACACTTGAACGTGTCCAGAGAAGGGCAACAAGGCTGGTGAGAGGCCTTGAGCACAGCCCTATGAGGAGAGGCTGAGGGAGCTGGGATTGTTTAGCCTGGAGAAGAGGAGGCTCAGGGGAGACCTCATTGCCCTCTACAACTACCTGAAAGGTGGTTGTAGCTGGGAAGGACTTGGTCTCTTCTCCCAGGCAGCCAGCACCAGAACAAGAGGACACAGTCTCAGGCTGCGCCAGGGGAGGTTCAGGCTGGAGGTCAGGAGGAAGTTTTACACAGAGAGAGTGATTGCCCATTGGAATGGGCTGCCCGGGGAGGTGGTGGAGTCGCCATCACTGGAGGTGTTCAGGAGGAGACTTGACAGGGTGCTTGGTTGCATGGTTTAGTTGGTTGGGTGGTGTTGGATGATAAGTTGGACTCTATGATCTTGAAGGTCTCTTCCAACCTGGTTCGGTTCGGTTCGGTTCGGTTCTATTCTATTCTATTCTATTCTATTCTATTCTATTCTATTCCCAACCTAAACCTCTCCTGGGGCAATTTGAGGCTATTTTCTTTTGGCCTATCACTTGTTACAAGGGAGAAGAGAAGCAGCCCACCCAGCTCCAGCCTCCTTTCAGGAAGTTGTAGGTTGTAGTGAGGAGGGTGTTGGTCTCTTCAGCTTTTCATGGCACAGCTTTTCAGCTATGAGGTGTTGAAGAACTTGTTTGGAGTCTGATTCACTTTCATAGATGTTGTGGAATTAATTTCTATTGGTATTAGTGAATATTGTGGTCAGATCCTTTTTTAGCTGTGCAAAGATCAGACGAATTACCACAGCTCTTAAGTGTTGCTTTGGCCTTTCCTATCATGTTTACAATTAAATTGTGAGGTGTTTAGAAGTGTAGTCACAACACAAAGGTTTAAATCTGTAAGGAAAATGATCTTGCTCTGACAACGTGCTTATTTGTGACTGTTGCAGCAGCATCAAGTTCTCCTTAGAATAATAGAAGCTGAGAGAAAGCTTCAGTGATTGAACCTGATGATCTAAAAAGTCTCTTCCAACCCAAATGACTCTGATTCTAACACCAAAAATTCATTCTGTATTCTCTTGGGGATGAAAAGTCCTATGGGAAGAGGCTGAAGGAGCTGGGATTGTTTAGCCTGGAGAAGAGGAGGCTCAGGGGAGACCTTATTGCTCTCTACAACTACCTGAAGGGAGGTTGTAGCCGGGTGGGGGTTGGTCTCTTCTCCCAGGCAACCAGCACCAGAAGAAGAGGACACAGTCTCTAACTGCACCAGGGGAAGTTTAGGCTGGAGGTGAGGAGAAAGTTCTTCCCAGAGAGAGTTGTTAGCCATTGGAATGTGCTGTCCAGGGAGGTGGTGGAGTCACCGTCCCTGGAGGTGTTCGAGAGGGGATTGAATGCAGCACTTGGTGCCATGGTCTAGTAGCCATGAGGTGCTGGGTGAGGGGTTGGACTTGATGATCTTTGAAGTCTTTTCCAACCTTGGCTGATTCTATGAAAATATGATCACCTATCAATTGAATGCCATCACAATACAAAGAATCTGTGTAGGTTCAGAATGAAACAGCAATTTCATTGTCATCCATTCTCTTTCAAGAATCCATGCAAATGGTCCATGTTTAAGTAAATGAAGTAAGTCAGATTGTGGTATCCTGAAGTAATTTTGCAGATCCACCTTTGGGTTCTGAGAGGCAAAGCTAACTCTGCACAAAGAACAGCACCTCTGCAGTTTGACAACAAGTGCTGGATTCTGTGCAGCTCCTCGTGTGTGACTGAAACAGGTTTCCACAGAGCCTGGTTTCAAGAGGCACAGATGAATTGATGAGGTCCAAACACTCAAAATGATGTGTTACCTTGCTAGTCATGTTCTTTCCTCCCCTTGTACAAATCCCAAAGAGTCACCTGTGTTTGCCATGAAACTCTTTTACCAGGACTTGTGAGCATCATCTTATTTTATGCTGTCATGGGCAAAATACATTAGATGGAATAAGCCAGACATACTTTAGGAACTGTCTGCCTTCTTCTTTACACATTGCTCTCTAAGATGGCCTCTGAGACCTCTTTGGCCAGAAAGTATTAAGCAGTGTGGGATAAGAGCGAGTGTCCCAAGATGTTCAATAGCACTTGAGAAGTTCATGGATTCACATTCTCCTGTGACTGCTGTACCAGGCTAAGCCCAGTGCCACACACCGGCTTGCTTAGAAGATAGGCAGCTTGGGATGGTACCTAGGGCAGTTGTCTAGAGGACCTGGGTGATGAGAGAGGCCCACTTAACTAAGGTAGGTGGCATGTGGATCACCCAAATTGCTGGTGAGAATATAATGAAGGAGCTGTAATGTCTGCTTTGAGTTGCCTTGAATGTATTACTGTTTATAGGAACAGTGTCTGTGCTGCCAGCAACTTGCCAAAGGAAGCTTTAAAATCTGCCAGTGGTGGCCTGGGTGATTGCAGCTGCCTGAATGCAGGACTTTTTCACACCTATCTTCCTGTTATTTGCAGGAGTGGATATTCTGTGTCATGTAGGAGGCCAGGGGCAATTTCTGGGCAGGACCACAGACAATTTGTGATCTGAGGAGAAGGCTGAGGACTCAACGACTTCTTTGCCTCAGTCTTCACCGGTGGAGTGACAGGACAAGGGGTAATGGCTTCACATGGGAAGAAGACAGATTTGGATTAGACATTAGGAAGAAATTCTTCTCCTTGAAGGTGGAACAGGCTGCCCAGAGCATTGTGGAGGCTCCAAGCCTGGATGTGTTGAAAGGCAGGTTGGATGGGGGCTTGAGCAACTTAGTCTAGCAGGAGGTGTCCATGGCAGAACTGACTAGGTGACTTTCCAACACAAAGCCTTCTATGATTTCTCCTCTTCTGCATGAAGAATCCTTGCTGGGCCCTCACCTAAAAGTGGCTTTTTTACCCCCTGCAGCTTTTTCTGGTAATTGTGTGAAAATCTGTTAGCCAGGAAGGGGTTGGTCTCTTCTCCCAGGCAACCAGCACCAGAACAAGGGGACACAGTCTCAAGCTGCACCAGGGGAAGCTTAGGCTGGAGGTGAGGAGAAAGTTCTTCACCAAGAGAGTCATTAGTCATTGGAATGTGCTGCCCAGGGAGGTGGTGGAGTCACCATCCCTGGAGGTGTTCAAGAGGAGATTGGATGTGGCACTTGGTGCCATGGTCTAGTCATGGGGTCTGTGGTGACAGGTTGGACTTGATGATCCTCGAGGTCTCTCCCAACCTTGGCAATACTGTGATACTGTGAAAATAATTTCCTGATTCCATACAGATTTGTTAATGCTTTGTAGACTGTGTTGCTTCAGTGGCACATCCTACCCAAAGCTCATGAATACACACAGTTAATGGTTTCTCCAGTCACAGGCTGATGGTTGCACTTAGAATCACAAAATTGGTTTTGGTTGGGGGAAAAAAACCCTACCCAATGTGAAGATCATCACATCCAACCATTCTCCACCTCTACCTCTTGCTGCTGAAAGTGTCATTTCATAGTGGACTTGTTCCTCAGCATGAAATGTAACAAAAATACAGGCAGTTACTGACATGGTTACCTCTGATGTGCAGCAGCTACCTCATGCAATGCCAAGACTACCATGAATATTCATAGCCTCCCCCACATACCCACTTGCTTTTGTCTTTCCCAGTCTGTTGCTCCATCCATTGATTTATCTCCATCTCCAGGCAGTTTCTCAGAAATGGCCCTCAAGATTCATGAGTCTTGCCCAACTTTGAGAAACCTGTGGAGTTGTTCCAATTCCTCTTGAGGCATTTTGATGTGTTTCCTTAATAGCCTTTCCCTAAGGCCAGCTGCTGAATAAAGCTGCAACTGCTCTAGCTGCTTGCAGCTGTCTTTTCAGCCAGCCCTTGTCTGCCCAAGTAGAATGGAGATAATTTCATATTTAATTTCTGTTTACTTTCTTTTAAGGCCACTGTAAACACAGTGGCCATTTGAAGAACAATTCAGCTTCACAGTGATGCAAGGATGCAAAAGCACATCTGAAGCCTTTTTCTTCGTGAAACAATGTGCCCTGTGCAAGAGTTTTTCTGTGCTTTCAGACAACTAAAGGGCTAGTGGAGGGGAAAAATGAGTCCCTGTTCACACCATAACAACAAATAAATCCCTGAGCAGAATAAGGAGAAAGATCATGGGTTCCCATGGTACACAAGCCCAGCTGAAGTTTATGGGTAGAGCTTTGCCAGAATTCAAGTCTCAGAGCATTTGTGTTTGAGGGCAAGCTCAGTTCTGTGTTCAGCAGAATTCAAGACACTACTCAGAAACCTGGTGTGCTGCTTTTTTAGTCATACCTTTGTGTTTACATTCCACATCATCCTGCTGTGGGTAGAGAGATTCAAAGCTACAAAATGCATACAGAGTTCTTTAGCAAGTTGGAATGGTACCATAGTACCAGTCAGGGTTGGAAGGGACCACAATACTTAGCTGATTTCTTGGGTTTTGTTCTTCTTTTAAGCCCATTGGAAAAACCATCTGAAATGTGGTGGGGAAAATCCAGAAGGAGAGATACAGGCTGCAGCTATGTGCTTTATTCACAGAGCCATAGAATCGTTTTGGTTAGAAAAGACCTTGAAGATCACCAAGTTCAACCTGGTCTACCCTCTCCTACCCTCTCCTACCCTCTCCTACCCTCTCCTACCCTCTCCTACCCTCTCCTACCCTCTCCTACCCTCTCCTACCCTCTCCTACCCTCTCCTACCCTCTCCTACCCTCTCCTACCCTCTCCTACCCTCTCCTACCCTCTCCTACCCTCTCCTACCCTCTCCTACCCTCTCCTACCCTCTCCTACCCTCTCCTACCCTCTCCTACCCTCTCCTACCCTCTCCTACCCTCTCCTACCCTCTCCTACCCTCTCCTACCCTCTCCTACCCTCTCCTACCCTCTCCTACCCTCTCCTACCCTCTCCTACCCTCTCCTACCCTCTCCTACCCTCTCCTACCCTCTCCTACCCTCTCCTACCCTCTCCTACCCTCTCCTACCCTCTCCTACCCTCTCCTACCCTCTCCTACCCTCTCCTACCCTCTCCTACCCTCTCCTACCCTCTCCTACCCTCTCCTACCCTCTCCTACCCTCTCCTACCTTCTCACTCTACCGAACCTGGTGCTAAACTGTGTCCCTCAGTACCACATTTCTGCCTCTTCTAAAAACAGGATAGGACTTGGGGGAATGGAATGAAGCTGGAGGTGGGGAGATTCAGGCTGGATGTGAGGAGGAAGTTCTTCACCATGAAAGTGGGGAAGCCCTGGAATGGGTTGCCCAGGGAGGTGGTTGGGGTGCTGTCCCTGGAGGTGTTTAAGAGCAGGCTGGATGAGGCTCTGGCCAGCCTGATCTAGTGTGGGGTGTCCCTGCCCATGGCATGGGGGTTGGAACTAGATGATCCTTGTGGTCCCTTCCAACCCTGACTGATACTATAATAACACCTGCAGGGATGGGGATTCAGTCCCTTCCCTAGGGAGCCTGTTCCAGTGGTTAGAATACAGAATAAACCAGGTTGGAAAAGATCTTCAAGATCATCGAGTCCAACTTATCACCCAACACCATCTAATCAACCAAACCATGGCTCTAAGTGCCTCATCCAGCCTCTTTTAAAACACTTCCAGTGATGGTGGCTCCACCACTTCCCTGGGCAGCATATTCCAATGGCCAATAACTCCTTCTGTGGAGAATTTCTTCCTAACATCCAGCCTAAACCTCCCCTGGCACACCTTGAGACTGTGTCCTCTGATTCCCCTGAGAAGCAGTTCTCTTTGATTTAGAAACCTCTGGTTTTCCTCTCTTTGCCTGGGCAATCCATGGAAGGCTACAGGTAAAATAATACCCCAAGGGCTACCTGGCTTTATCATAAAAAGCCAGGAGCAGCCAATCTGGCTGCAGGAAGTAGGGACCCACAGTATGAGCAGCCTTGACCAGAGAAGAGAGGAAAGCAGAGATCCCTTTCCTGTGTAAGGAATTGCTCTCCTCCAACTGAAGACAAAAAAATGCTAGTTTTTCTGAGAAAGGAGTAAAACAGGGAGATGAAAAAATGTTCCCTCTAGTCTGCTGGTCCCAATAAAAGGAGTATTAAAAAGTATGAAAACATAGACAGAAAACTGGAAGAAAAACTGTCTAATATAGGCAGTGCTCCATGCTTAGAGCAGGAAGCAGTAGCATCTCTGGGTGACCTGAGGAGGGTGTCCATGTGGCAGCTTTCAACTCCAGGCCAGAAGCTTTGAAAATATGAAGTGTGCTTTGGGTATCCACTTCCAGTGAGTGAAGAAGGAGAAGACCCCCTCCACTTCTCAGACCCTGGGTGGAGAGAGGCTTCCTCCTGAGGGGAAGGGCTATTTTTGGACTGATGGCAACCACCAAGAGCAGGAATTGGCTTGTGCACATCCATGGTGTGGGGAATGTCTGTTAACAGAGTGGTCCTCAGCAGTTAAGCTACAGTAGAAACAGAATAATGTGGGAGCATGTAGACAAGCAAACTCTACTTGAGGGATAACCCTGTCTCCCTGCTGGTGTTTGAGTAGGGGGTGGGTGACAGGATTCAGAGAGTTGGGGAGCTGGTGATCTGGAGAAACAGAAGAAGTTTGTCCAGGAAATTTCCTGGAATTTGTGACATCAAATTCAAACTTTCTTGCTCAGCTCTTTATTTTTGAAAGAGCTGATGAACTTGGAGATGCAGCAGGTAGACAACCACTACCAGCTGGAATCAAACATACATTTTTCACCTGGGGAGCTCACAGCTGTGGGGCATTATGGATACCAAAAGTGATTGGACATACTAACATCAGGGATGTTAAACTGGACAAAGTACTTCTTGCTCGGGCAGCTTCAGGAGTGCCTATTATTGGAGGCTGGAGAAGCATTGCCATGTGCCTGTACTGTTCTTATACTCATCTTTGACCAGAAGCAGCAGTGGCCAAGTACTGGTCCATCCAGCACAGCTCCACTTGCACGTTCAAAAGATGCAGGATTAATAAAACCTGCAAGACATCATTCCTGCAGTGAGGTGCTTGTTTAATTCAGAGGGAAACAACTGGAGGAGTCTGGAAAAGCTTGAAAAATGTGTTGAGGTGCCCTGTTCAGAGCTACAGGACAGGCCTGCAGGTCTTGGCCCCACCCTTCCCTTCCTGCCCACCTTTTGCAGGGGTGCAGTGAAGGGAGGGAGGTGGCTGAGCGTCTCTTGGAGTCAGCCTCACCATTGCAGCAGCCAGCTGGACTTGCCCAATGTCTCCCCCAGGAGAAAGGAAACCAAATCCCCCTTAGTGCCACATAAACCCCAGGGACTACCTGGCTTTATCATAAGAAGACAGGAGCAGCCCATCTGGCTGTAGAAAGTGGGGACCCACAGTATGAACAGCCTTGACCAGAGGAGCCTTAGCCAGAATTTGGTGGAGGATACAGTGACAGCTCTGCCTTGACTCCAGGGTCTACCTGCCTTCCAGACTGGCTGAGCTGAGTGGTAGTGAGCTGGAGACCACATAGCTGTGCTACAGCAGCTTAGTACTTGCCTTGGCACATCCTGGGTCTCCCAACATGGAGTTGCTGGGCTGGGGAGATCCTGTGTTCAAGCTGTTTGAGCTCAAGCAGCCCTGAGCCCAGGCCAGGGAGCTTAGGGCCATTTGGAGACATCCTTGCACACGGGCTGCAAGAGCCAGCAGATGCCTTGGGCAAGGCAAATCACTTTGTATAGCCAAGGCTGCTTGACTACATCTGTGAACATTAAACACGCCTCAGCTCGGAGACCAAATGGTGCACACAGCCTGTGCCTCAACAAACAATCCCAGTGTCCAAGCAGAGCAGCTGCATGCAGGCTGCTTGGTAGCAGTGTGGCACTCCCCATCCCTGCCTGGGACCTGCCAGGCACAGCAGCAGCTTGCACTGGTCAAAGGTGTGCCTGGCACCACTGGAAATGCTGCATGTTCCAGAGCTCTGCAGGGAGCTGCCTGAGTTACCAACTCCTTGGTAAAATGCCCAGGAAGGGGAGGATGGTATTAGGTGGCTTTTTAATCTGTGGGGTTTTTAAAGCTGTAGGTTACAGTTTTTTAGGCTTTTAAAGCCATGGCTTATATTTACATATGTATTGTAGGGTGGATTTTAGGATTCTCTGTCTTGTGCTCTGGTTCCAAGTGTTGGGGTGAAGGTGGAGAAGGAAATTCCTCAGAGTTATCCACAACTAGACAGCTTTGAAAGAAAGAGAATCCAAACATGTCTTTGGCCTTGATATGAAGAGACTGAACACCTTGGATAACCATGAAAGTGATGAGGAGAGTGTCTCTAATTTCAACCCTGCAAATTCCAGCTTGGTTTGCTGAGGAGCTGCAAAAGCTCCTCAAAAGCAGTGAGGGTTCCCTTCTCCCATCCTGCACTCAGGAAGGCTTGCTTGGACTCCCTGTGGGGGTAGGAGCCAGCCCCTAAACTCCAGACTGAGTGCATTTTAACCTGTTTATTCCTACAGCTACCTGATCCTTTGCCTTTTACACCTGCCCAGAGCTGAACTCCTAAGGAAATCTAGCCCAAGGAGTGAGTTTTACCCAAAGAAAAAGTACTCTGTTATATTGAATATGAACCCAAGTCCAGTTTTTAGAGCTGTGGTGGTTTTAGGCTATGCCTTTAAAATTTAGTTACAGATTTTGAGCAGATTTGAGATTTTCCTCTCCCCTCTTCCTCTCCCCTCTTCCTCTCCCCTCTTCCTCTCCCCTCTTCCTCTCCCCTCTTCCTCTCCCCTCTTCCTCTCCCCTCTTCCTCTCCCCTCTTCCTCTCCCCTCTTCCTCTCCCCTCTTCCTCTCCCCTCTTCCTCTCCCCTCTTCCTCTCCCCTCTTCCTCTCCCCTCTTCCTCTCCCCTCTTCCTCTCCCCTCTTCCTCTCCCCTCTTCCTCTCCCCTCTTCCTCTCCCCTCTTCCTCTCCCCTCTTCCTCTCCCCTCTTCCTCTCCCCTCTTCCTCTCCCCTCTTCCTCTCCCCTCTTCCTCTCCCCTCTTCCTCTCCCCTCTTCCTCTCCCCTCTTCCTCTCCCCTCTTCCTCTCCCCTCTTCCTCTCCCCTCTTCCTCTCCCCTCTTCCTCTCCCCTCTTCCTCTCCCCTCTTCCTCTCCCCTCTTCCTCTCCCCTCTTCCTCTCCCCTCTTCCTCTCCCCTCTTCCTCTCCCCTCTTCCTCTCCCCTCTTCCTCTCCCCTCTTCCTCTCCCCTCTTCCTCTCCCCTCTTCCTCTCCCCTCTTCCTCTCCCCTCTTCCTCTCCCCTCTTCCTCTCCCCTCTTCCTCTCCCCTCTTCCTCTCCCCTCTTCCTCTCCCCTCTTCCTCTCCCCTCTTCCTCTCCCCTCTTCCTCTCCCCTCTTCCTCTCCCCTCTTCCTCTCCCCTCTTCCTCTCCCCTCTTCCTCTCCCCTCTTCCTCTCCCCTCTTCCTCTCCCCTCTTCCTCTCCCCTCTTCCTCTCCCCTCTTCCTCTCCCCTCTTCCTCTCCCCTCTTCCTCTCCCCTCTTCCTCTCCCCTCTTCCTCTCCCCTCTTCCTCTCCCCTCTTCCTCTCCCCTCTTCTTTTTTTCTTTGCTCAGGAAGCAAAATGAAGCAGGTTTGGGTTTTGTGGCATTTGATATATTCTGCTCTGATGGTGATTCTATATAAATGGTACCTGGCTCCTAGATGAGCTGGGGAGATATTTGGCACATAAGATGTTTCTTTGGTTTAAATACAGCTTCATTTGCTTCTAACTGAGTTGGTCTGGCAAAGTTAATGCCGGGGGGGGAAACTTCAACTCACCACAAGAGCGAATCTACCACATCAATCTCCTGGATAGTGCACACCTTGGCAGGCTTTTAGAAACAGAAGTCGTTATCTAGAGCTTCTTAAACAACCAGAGCTTGCCCTCTTCTGGTCACAAGCAGTTGTACATGGGGCTTGCTTTTTTTATTCCTTCTCTCTCCTCCTTCTCTCCTCTCTCCTCCTTCTCTCCTCTCTCCTCCTTCTCTCCTCTCTCCTCCTTCTCTCCTCTCTCCTCCTTCTCTCCTCTCTCCTCCTTCTCTCCTCTCTCCTCCTTCTCTCCTCTCTCCTCCTTCTCTCCTCTCTCCTCCTTCTCTCCTCTCTCCTCCTTCTCTCCTCTCTCCTCCTTCTCTCCTCTCTCCTCCTTCTCTCCTCTCTCCTCCTTCTCTCCTCTCTCCTCCTTCTCTCCTCTCTCCTCCTTCTCTCCTCTCTCCTCCTTCTCTCCTCTCTCCTCCTTCTCTCCTCTCTCCTCCTTCTCTCCTCTCTCCTCCTTCTCTCCTCTCTCCTCCTTCTCTCCTCTCTCCTCCTTCTCTCCTCTCTCCTCCTTCTCTCCTCTCTCCTCCTTCTCTCCTCTCTCCTCCTTCTCTCCTCTCTCCTCCTTCTCTCCTCTCTCCTCCTTCTCTCCTCTCCTCTCTCCTCCTTCTCTCCTCTCCTCTCTCCTCCTTCTCTCCTCTCCTCTCTCCTCCTTCTCTCCTCTCCTCTCTCCTCCTTCTCTCCTCTCCTCTCTCCTCCTTCTCTCCTCTCCTCTCTCCTCCTTCTCTCCTCTCCTCTCTCCTCCTTCTCTCCTCTCCTCTCTCCTCCTTCTCTCCTCTCCTCTCTCCTCCTTCTCTCCTCTCCTCTCTCCTCCTTCTCTCCTCTCCTCTCTCCTCCTTCTCTCCTCTCCTCTCTCCTCCTTCTCTCCTCTCCTCTCTCCTCCTTCTCTCCTCTCCTCTCTCCTCCTTCTCTCCTCTCCTCTCTCCTCCTTCTCTCCTCTCCTCTCTCCTCCTTCTCTCCTCTCCTCTCTCCTCCTTCTCTCCTCTCCTCTCTCCTCCTTCTCTCCTCTCCTCTCTCCTCCTTCTCTCCTCTCCTCTCTCCTCCTTCTCTCCTCTCCTCTCTCCTCCTTCTCTCCTCTCCTCTCTCCTCCTTCTCTCCTCTCCTCTCTCCTCCTTCTCTCCTCTCCTCTCTCCTCCTTCTCTCCTCTCCTCTCTCCTCCTTCTCTCCTCTCCTCTCTCCTCCTTCTCTCCTCTCCTCTCTCCTCCTTCTCTCCTCTCCTCTCTCCTCCTTCTCTCCTCTCCTCTCTCCTCCTTCTCTCCTCTCCTCTCTCCTCCTTCTCTCCTCTCCTCTCTCCTCCTTCTCTCCTCTCCTCTCTCCTCCTTCTCTCCTCTCCTCTCTCCTCCTTCTCTCCTCTCCTCTCTCCTCCTTCTCTCCTCTCCTCTCTCCTCCTTCTCTCCTCTCCTCTCTCCTCCTTCTCTCCTCTCCTCTCTCCTCCTTCTCTCCTCTCCTCTCTCCTCCTTCTCTCCTCTCCTCTCTCCTCCTTCTCTCCTCTCCTCTCTCCTCCTTCTCTCCTCTCCTCTCTCCTCCTTCTCTCCTCTCCTCTCTCCTCCTTCTCTCCTCTCCTCTCTCCTCCTTCTCTCCTCTCCTCTCTCCTCCTTCTCTCCTCTCCTCTCTCCTCCTTCTCTCCTCTCCTCTCTCCTCCTTCTCTCCTCTCCTCTCTCCTCCTTCTCTCCTCTCCTCTCTCCTCCTTCTCTCCTCTCCTCTCTCCTCCTTCTCTCCTCTCCTCTCTCCTCCTTCTCTCCTCTCCTCTCTCCTCCTTCTCTCCTCTCCTCTCTCCTCCTTCTCTCCTCTCCTCTCTCCTCCTTCTCTCCTCTCCTCTCTCCTCCTTCTCTCCTCTCCTCTCTCCTCCTTCTCTCCTCTCCTCTCTCCTCCTTCTCTCCTCTCCTCTCTCCTCCTTCTCTCCCCTTCCTTTTCTGTGGTAAACTACTTGAGGGTTTATGGAAATTACTATCTAAACATCTGTGGCCAACTGCCTGTTGACAAGAATTGATGCCTTAAATGTGTATGATAGCATGGCATACTTGTGGCTGTTTTCAACTGTTGTTTGAAACTCTGTAGCAACTGTAACAGCTAAACCAGTTAATAGTTATACTAACTCAATTTAATGCATACCTCAGCTGCTTCCTTATCTCACACCAGCCTGGGCTGTAGCGTGGATAAAGCCTTCCCATTGTCCTCCATTCTTCAGGAGATGCCTAGTTCTGGGAGCTTCCTTGTTCTGGGATGCATCTGACCAAAGCCAGCCTGTAGCAGTAGGATGATGGTTTCTTCTCCCTGGTATCAGGTGGTAGAATGAGAGGAAGTAGCCTGGAATTGTGCCAAGGGAGGTTTAGGTTGGATAATAGGAAAAATGTCTTTACTGAGGGAGTAGCCAGGCAGGCTGTCTAGGGAGATGGTGGAGTCCCTGGAGGTGTTCAATAAATGCGTGGACATGGCACTTCAGGGCATGGTGTAGTGGCCATGGTGGTCCTACACTGACAGTTGGACTGGATGATCTTAGAGGCCTTTTCCAAATGAAACAATTGTGTGATTCTGTGACATTTTCCAGCAGCTATGTGCTGCCACTCAAAAGGGAGGCTGGCATTATTACATTGTGAACCTGAGGAAGGTGAACGTTTCCTCAGGCACATGGTCAATTACCTGCTTTCCCTTGGTCTTTGTGGACACTGAAACAGGAAAAAAGAACCATCACTAATTTCCTCAGAGGAAAAATTAAAGCTCAGATGCTGCCACAGAATCATACGATGCTAAGGTTGGAAGGGACCTCAGAGCAGCAGAAAAATGCTGATGTCATGAATGGCTGAAGAACAGCATTTTAGTGTAGGTTGGAGAGCCCCATAATCCATGGGGAGTCATCCATGGGGATTCCATAGCAGAGCCTTGTTTCAGGAACAGTGTGGCCAGCAGGAGCAGGGAGGTCATTCTGCCCCTGTACACTGCACTGGTTAGGCCACACCTCGAGTACTGTGTCCAGTTCTGGGCTCCTCAGTTTAGGAAGGAGGTTGACTTGCTGGAATGAGTCCAGAGAAGGGCAACAAAGTTGGTGAGGGGCTTGGAACACAAGCCCTATGAGGAGAGACTGAGGGAGCTGGGGTTGCTTAGCCTGGAGAGGAGGAGGCTCAGGAGAGACCTTATTGCTCTCTACAAATACCTGAAGAGGGGTTGTAGACAGGCAAAGGTTGGTCTCTTCTCCCAGGCAGCCAGCACCAGAACAAGAGGACACAGTCTCAGGCTGCGCCAGGGGAGGTTCAGGCTGGAGGTCAGGAGGAAGTTTTACACAGAGAGAGTGATTGCCCATTGGAATGGGCTGCCTGGGGAGGTGGTGGAGTCACCATCACTGGAGGTGTTCAGGAGGAGACTTGACAGGGTGCTTGGTTGCATGGGTTAGTTGGTTGGGTGGTGTTGGGTGATAGGTTGGACGCGATGATCTTGAAGGTCTTTTCCAACCTGGTCTGGTCTGGTCTATTCTATTCTCCTGCTCATAGAGCTGTAAGTTACATTTACATATGTATTGTAAGATGGATTTTAGGCTTCTCTGTCTTGTGCTCTACTTCCAAGAGTTGGGGTGAAGCTGGAGAAAGAGTTTAGTTTTTCCCAAGGGTGGCAGCTTCAAGGATTACCATCCTGTCTCCTCTGCTGGGAGTTAAAGCTTGCATTTAAAAAGGGAGAATTGCCTCATGGTTCATTTAGCCCTTGATCTACTTATGTTTTTTTGATGCTAGGTGTTCTTGCAGCTCCCTGTATATCTGACACAGCTTTTATCATCCCCCCCCCCCAGTCTCACGAGGTGGTGGCTGTGTATCTGCTGCTTTCCAGGCACGACTGGAGTTTCAGTCGTGCAGGTATTCTGAGTCATGAGAGCTTCTGATGGTAGCATTGCAACGGTTGTAATTCTGTTCCACCCAGGAATAGCAGCGTTCTACTTTCTTTCTTTCTTTAAGTTACAGCTGCTGGTCATCATGCCACTCATGTTACAGTGGAGTTAAACCTCCAAATGCCTGGGCTGGCTCTTCAGATTCAGAGCCCCCATCTACCCTCTCTGTAGATCTGTTGTAAACTCTGCAGCAGACTGCACGGATGTCCTCCCGAGGAAGTCCTGGCAATCGCTGCTGTAGTTAGGGGCAAGCCTGTTATTGAGACTGACCACTGCATGGCACTATTGTACCAGCGGCGCTGTGGCTCCAACCCTGAGGGATGGGGAACCTTCTCTGCAATTCTCCCATTATCTGCCTCTCAATATCCCTTCTGCTAAGTGAACAGCTGCCTCCTTCCACTCCTGGGATATGCTCAGAAGTGGGCATGTGCTGCAAGATGGAGTTAGGACCTGCCTCCTCCCGTGCAATTCTCCCCAACAACAACCTGATGAGAGGGGTTGGTTCAAAGAAGGGAAAAGGCTTACAGCCTACAGCCAAGCCTCCTGATTTGGAAAAGTTTGTTTGGAGCATAAATTTTCTGGCTTCACTAGGACCACGTGAAGTGTGACAGTCTTTACAGTCCTGTAGCAAACATTTCATAGCCCCAAGAAATGTGGGGGTGCCACCTTTACTTCATCTTCTAACTCAGGATGTTTCACTTTGTGCTCTGTTTGGCTCACTAAGAGCTCAGGTTCAAAGCAGGCTCCTGCTCCACCAGGGAAAGTGTCAGGAGCCAGTGAATTGTTCCCGTTTGAATGCTTGGATTGTCTTCTCAGAGCAGACTTGGCATAACTATGGGTTAGCTAATATGAAACTGAGCCCTTCCTACTCTCAGAGGGGAGTCCTGGGACCTGTGGAGGCCGCAGGTTGGCTATGCCTTTCTTGATGTGGTGCTGCTGCTAAACCTTCATTGTGTACCTCAGTGAGAGGAGGCAGCATCTGCAAGTTGACATGGCAGCATTCCAGGCTCCCTCCAGTCCTGCAGAAAAATGCTCTCCAGCTCAGCATCAGCTGCTCAAGGTGTGTTGCCTGGCATCTACAGTTCATCAAAGTAAAAGTCCTGAGCACTCCACTTGCCTTTGAAATGAGGACAAAATACATGGAGGTACTTCAAGCAGCCAGCATGGCAATACTCTAAAAAGGCATGTTTTGGATACCTTACTATTTTTCATGGAGGTCCTTGCTCTATAAGCCCACATGAGAGGCACATGCCACCAATAAGCTTTTGGTAGCTCAAGCAGGGAGAAGCTAGGAAGGCAATACTAAAGCAAAATAGAATGAACTGGGGAAACAGGAATAATGTAAGGAAACAACCATGCTGCAGCTCTGCAGGTATTTCCCTTTTTCTTTGCTATTGTAGATTAAATGTGCAGTGTGCTTGCAAACAAGATTTCAAAATGCATAGTCATACCTTGGGTTCATAACATGAACCCTAGAGCCACAACTCTTTGAAGGTCTGATGGAACCTGAATTTGCCAAGGGAGGTGGTGGAGTCACCATCCCTGGAGATAGTTAAAAGATGCATGGATGTGGTGCTTGAAGATGTGGCTTAGTGGTAGTAGCTTAGCAGTAGTGGTGGGATTGTGAGCTCTGGGTGAGTGGATGGACTTGATGCTCTCAAAGGAGTGAGCCTTGAAACAGGAGCAGAGCATAGGCTCTGGCATAAGTCAGCATTGTTCACACTGTCTTGCTCTTCACTCATTTCTCTGGTGCAGACTTGGAGCTTGCTGAGAAGCATTCCTCAGGCAATGCTCAGGTCTGTGCTGGGGTAGGTCTGTGCTGGGGGCCATTCCAATGGGCACTTTGGATGTGGACACTCTTGTTTGGGGGGGAAGAGAATTTAGCTTCACAAAGGTGAGGCAGGCTGCCCTGCTTGGTCTCAGCACCAAAGGTTTGTCCTTAGCCTGATCCCCAAGCAAGTGTAGCCAGCAGGACAAACAGGAGAAGGCCTTGAAGCATGACCAGAATGTTTTAAGGAAATGTACAGGGCAAAATGTAAGTGACTTGCTATTAGGAAATGAAACAAGAACACAAGAGCCCTCAAACCAAGATCTTGGACCTTAAATTGAAGTATAAGCTTGATTGAATGACCTTTTTCATTGGGACTTTTAGCAATACACAACTTTGAAAGCTTAGCAACACTGAAGTCCATGACATCCAGATTAAGTTTGCTCTTTGGCTTCTCTGCCAGGTTTGCTCCTGGTAATTTTGGGAGAAAGCCAAGGAATTTAGATAAGGAAACACAGATGCCATAACAAGTTGGAGTACTCCTGCAATTCCTCGAGCACAGAGCTTGCAGCCTTGCACCTGGATCAGCTTCTACTGTTTTCTGACCCCAAAGCAAAGTCTTCCAAGAACATAACATGGCTCTGAAATAATTTAGAGAGTTTGGCTTAGAAAATTGCTGTTGCAGATCTGGAGCTCTTGGCCCACCTCTCTGAAAGAGCAAATAAAAGATGCTACTTCTGTGGCTTTAACTTGGAAAACTAATCCTAGAGGTAATTCTTGATCACCCATCCAGTTCTAAATGGGCCTGATCCGGTGTTATAGCTCAGCTCAGCAGCTTTCCTAGTGATTTGGGTAAATCCTGTAAACCCTAAAAATCAGGGGGTTAACAGCCAGAGTCTTGTTGCAGATAGCTGAAAAGGAGGTTGTGTCAAGGTGGTCACTTCTCCCTGGTAACAAGTGATAGGATGAGAGAAAATGGCCTTAGATGCACCAGGGGAGGCTTAGGTTGGATGTTAGAAGAAACTTCTCCAATGAAAGAGGTAACTGACTCCCCATCCCTGAAGGTGTTTCAAAGAGGCAGAGATGTAGTGCTGAGGGACATGGTTTAACACCAGCCTTGGGAGAGTTAGAGAGTGGTTGGACTCAGTGTCCTTGAAGTCCTTTTCCAATCAAAATGATTCTATGATTCTATGTATGCACAGTTACATTATTCACTTTTCTTTCCCTAGATTCCTTTTTGTTGCCCCCTCAGCCCCCATACTGAGTCAGGATTAGGGGTGCATGTGTGTGTAGCTAATTCTCCTTTTAAAACAAACTCAGTGCCAGAGGCCACATTTTAAGGCTCAGTTGATACAGTAATCCTTAAAAACAACCAGCCCAAGCACCGCTGGGAGAGCACACAGCAGGGGTTAGTCCTGTGTTAACAGGGAAATAGGCTTGGTTTATTAACAGGTCTTATTCAAGTCTCATTTCCATGCTCTTATGACCACATTAGGTTTTCACCTCAGACGGGCACATGGCAGAGCAGTAATGGAGCAAGAGAAGAGACAAGCCCTTTTTCAGTTCACAGAACCCCAATTCTTTATTAATCACAGCTTGCTCACAATGACATACAGGAAAATAGCACTAATGAAGAGTAGAATATGCAGGCAGCAACCTCCAGGGGGGGCAGGGACAACTTCAAAACTGCAGCTATTTTGGGGACGATGTGTTAGGTTTGGTGATACTGTACTTGGCACAAGCACCCTGTCTAGTCATTCCTCCTGCTTCAGCCCTCTTAATCCTAGATGTCTGTCACTAGGTAGGGTTAGATAACACTGAAGAGTAAAGTTCATGATGAATGGAAGTCAGCAGTGTCAAAAAACCAAGAAGGTAGTAACTGGCTCATGGGTTCCAGGTGAAATATTTGGTAGCCTCTTGTACTATTACACACTTAATGTGGCAGCATCAGATAAGCATCATAGATCCTGGCACCTACAGATAAAGCCACTTGATGCTATCTATTGGTTGCTCCATCGATAAATTTTTCAAGTGGTGGAAGCAGCTCACTTTTACAATTAGCATTTGTATGGCTGTTTGGCATTGCCCAGGATTTGTCACAGCTGGATGGTTACAATGTGCCTCTTAAATTTGCCTCGAATGGGTCCCATTTGCTCGTGTTCTGTTGCACGGATGGATTGGTTGCACTGCCTGGGGCAACCCAGCCTCGACTTTGACAGCGCGCCGCAGGGTCCTGCAGCGCCTGAGTCGCCTTTGAGGAAACTACACTTTAAGAGCCTTTTGTCTCGGGCAGCAGAACATGAAGTCACGATTACCTGTGATCTAGTCACTGTTTCAACAAAGCTCATTGATGGCAAAGCAGCCGGGGTCGTTAGGCAATGACTGGTCTCTAGCACCATAGAACTACTACTGACCTCGTGGGTTGGGGAAGGGAAGGCGCAGGGGGATGGGGTTAGACGTGAAGTGCTTCGAATGAACAGACCCAGCAAATTCAACCCGGTGGAAGTAGACAACATCAGAAGCCTGTTACAGGACATGTAAGATTATGAAATAACTTGCATAATGCAATACTTGTATTTTTTAACAAAAATGTAAGTATTTACAAAATAAGATCCAAGTTTTTTGTTTTTTAAACATCAAGCAAATCATTCTGCAAAGAGACCACATTGGGTTTGTGTTTTCTTTTTTTTTTTTAATGGGTTTTGTTTCTTTCTTTCTTTCTTAAAGTTGGTTTTGTGGTTTTTGTGTTTGTTGTTTTTTTTCTTTCTTTCTTTGAGTTCTTGTTTTTGTTTTTTTTTTATTCATTCATTTATTTATTTATTTATTTTAAACCATGTCATACATTTCCCATACTGATATCTCATGATCCATAATATAGGCAGGGGGAGTTTACTAATGGTGGGGATGGGTCACATCCGCCATTGGTGCTTCAGCCAGACAGTTCCACCTGCAGCTCCTTGTTTCTACGGACCTCTGCGGCATGCCTCTCCTGGAAAACATCAAGAAGGAAGGAAAATAATGATCAAACCTCTGCCTCACTCTGCCTGCCCAGGGAGGCTCCTGATGACAAACAGGGAGCCTGCCCAGGGAGGCTCCTGGAGAGCTGCCAAACAGAAAGGGACCTGGGGGTACTGATTGACAGCTGCCTGAACATGAGCCAGCAGTGTGGCCGAGTGGCCAAGAAGGCCAATGGCATCCTGGCATGCATCAGGAACAGTGTGGCCAGCAGGAGCAGGGAAGTCATTGTGCCCCTGTACTCTGCACTGGTTAGGCCACACCTTGAGTACTGTGTCCAGTTCTGGGCCCCTCAGTTTAGGAAGGACATTGAGACACTTGAACATGTCCAGAGAAGGGCAATGAGGCTGGGGAGAGGCCTTGAGCACAAGCCCTACGAGGAGAGGCTGAGGGAGCTGGGATTGTTTAGCCTGGAGAAGAGGAGGCTCAGGGGTGACCTTATTGCTATCTACAACTACCTGAAGGGTGGTTGTAGCCAGGTGGAGGTTGGTCTCTTCTCCCAGGCAACCAGCACTAGAACAAGAGGACACAGTCTCAAGCTGCACCAGGAGAATTTTACGCTCAAGATGAGGAGAAAGTTCTTCACAGAGAGAGTTGTTAGCCATTGGAATGTGCTGCCCAGGGAGGTGGTAGAATCACCATCCCTGGAGGTGTTGAAGTGGGGATTGGACGTGGCACTTGGTGCCATGGTTCAGTCATGAGGTCTGTGGTGACAGGTTGGACTTGATGATATTTGAGGTCTCTTCCAACCTTGGTGATTCAATGTGACAACTCAGGTTGTGCATTTGATGCTCTTGCACAGCTTGTTCCACAGCACATCCATCTTTAAAGGGTGCAACTTGGGAGGGATGTCAGCCACCAGACCAACCTGAGGCCTGTTGGATGTTTATGTTCTGCTCTGGAACTCAGACTTTTCTTTGGTATGGCCTTATGGTCCTCAACACCTGACAGAGTAATTTCAAAGGCTAGCACAAAATGTCCCACATGCTCACGTCTGCCCTTTGTATTCTTAGCTGCTTGACTAAGCACAGGGAAGAAAGAGTGGGGTTGAATTAATTACTATATGCGGTAGAATAGAATAGAATAGAATAAACCAGGTTGGAAGAGACCTTCAAGATCATTGCGTCCAACCTATCACCCAACACCACCTAATCAACTAACCCATGTAACCAAGCACCCTGTCAAGTCTCCTCCTGAACACCTCCAGTGACGGCGACTCCACCACCTCCCCGGGCAGCCCATTCCAATGGGCAATCACTCCCTCTGTGTAAAGCTTCCTCCTGACCTCCAGCCTGAACCTCCCCTGGTGCAGCTTGAGACTGTGTCCTCTTGTTCTGGTGCTGGCTGCCTGGCAGAAGAGACCAACCTCTGCCTGTTTACAACCCTCCTTCCGGTAGTTGTAGAGAGCAATAAGGTCACCCCTGAGTCTCCTCCTCTCCAGACTAAGCAGCCCCAGCTCCCTCAGTCTCTCCTCATAGGGCTTGTGTTCCAAGCCCCTCACCAGCTTCGTTGCCCTTCTCTGGACTCGTTCCAGCAAGTCAACCTCCTTCCTAAACTGAGGGGCCCAGAACTGGACACAGGACTCGAGGTGTGGCCTTACCAGTGCAGTGTACAGGGGCAGAATGACCTCCCTGCTCCTGCTGGCCACACTGTTCTTAATGCAGGCCAGTATGCCATTGGCCCTCTTGGCTGCCTGGGCACACTGCAGGCTCATGTTCATCCTACCATCGACCAGCACCCCCAGGTCCCTCTCTGCCTGGCTGCTCTCCAGCCACTCTGACCCCAGCCTGTAGCACTGTATGGGGTTGTTGTGGCCAATGTGCAGAACCCGGCACTTGGATGCGTTAAATCTCATGCTGTTGGACTCTGCCCATCTGTCCAGCCTGTAGAAGTGTTACTTACTGTCTTACCTGAAGCACTTAGGAACCACAAAGACCAAAGAGTTCAGTTGCACCAAGGTGAGTTAGTAGGGACGTCTCAAACATCCCCATAGACCAGAAGGTGAAGCTGTTATTTGGTGATGGAGGAAGGACATGGTTGTCCTTCTGTCCACTTTCAGACAGGCTGTTCTTCCCTTTTACAAAAGCAGCCAGAACTAATTTAGAGTTGCTTGAGCCCATGTATATTCAGCTGCTTCTGTGGAATTGGGCCTGTGGTCAGGCTGACCAGCTGTCGAGTGGATTTAGCAATGTTCTACTTGGGGTGTTTATAAAACTATTTTTTGGCAGCTTCTGGATTTTAGAATTTTGGGTTTATGCCTCTCTCAACTGTCAGACAATCAGACTTTTACCTCTTTGTGTCTGAAAACAACCCCAGACAATCAAAAGACAAGCAGAAGGTGACTACAGAAGCAAACATCTATCCCTTTAATCTGATTTTCAGGCACTCCTGAGGTGTTCCCAGGCACTAAAGGGTCTTCTATGGTGAAATATTCATAGAAGGCAGGAGTTACCTTTTTTACTGTATGGGTTATACTCTGGGTCACAGACCAAGACAGTTTATTGCATCAGCTGAACCTGCAAATCTCAGATCTCACAAGATCCACCATTCTGGATGCTAGACTTTAGAAGGGACTTATTCTCCAAGGCTCCTTTTAACTGCTGGTTGTAGAAGTAGTCTGTGATTGCAGGAACTTCTAGCCACCAATACCTCAGGCCACCCACAGTTGAGTCACATTCTGGACCCAGCTATCTCACTCCTTTTCCTGCACATACAAGGTTTGCTCTTTTGTGTGGGCAGATCTGTAGGGTCATACAACTTTTAATTACTGGTCTGAACAAATGTTCCCAAATGAGTTACTGCCATCGTTGTTCAGGAGCCTCCTCTGGATTTCATGCATGTATGACATGGTACTGCTGTGGCTTTTGGACTTCAAGGATGGCTTATTGGCTTTTCCCTTTGCTTTCATAAGCTTTGGGATATATGCCTGCAAATTAATCTAATGCAGAAATGTGAAGGAATCTGAACATGGTTCTTAAGGTCAAGAACTATCCCATTTGCATGGTTACTTGTCATGTTATCCTTCGGTGCCTGCTGTTTCTTTCCTGCTCTCTGAGACGTTTGTTGCAGAGGTGCTTAAGGAGATCTCAGTGAACACCCCTGAGAACTGTCTTCTTTCTGCTAGGCAATTTACTAACATATTGGCATTCACCAACAAGTGGTGACTCATGCAGAACTAACTGATTTTTTCCTTAACACTCCTGAATCTTTATCTCCATGTTTTCCTCTGTTATATGGAAGGGTTATTATGGAGAAGGGTGTTCTTGGTCCTGCCTGGTGCTTATGATTTACCTGTTTCCTCTGGCTGTGTTAGCAATCTCCAAAAGAAAATACTCTCTCTTTTAGTTGCAAGACTTAGGGAAGAACAGACCTCCTTTGAGGTATAGAAAAGATTTTTGTTTCATTATTATTTCCCCTCCCCTCCGTCTATTTTCATCTTTTTCCTCCGAGAAACAAAGAGCATAGACACAGGGCAGGTTGTTTGATTTGATCCATGGCTTTTCTTAAAAGCTGATATCTAATCATAAGTGACCTTTCCCTTGTTCTCAGGACTTAAAAGCTAGAAAATCAAACTCCCTTTGGAGAGACTCTAGCAAAGGGCCGTGAAGATTAAAGAAATGGAGCATCCCTCAGTCTCTCCTTTGAGGAAAGGCTGAGAGAGCTGAAACTCTTCAGTCTGGAGAAGAAAAGGCTCCAGGGGATCTCATAAATGTGTATAAATACCTGGGGGCACAGATCCAGGATCTTTTCAGTGGTGCCCAATGACAAGTCCAGAGGCAGTGGGCACACACCGAAACACAACAGGTTCTGTCTGAACTTCAGGAAACAGATTCTTGCTGTGAGGATGATCAAGCTACTGGCACAGGTTGTCCAGAGAGGTTGTAGAGTCTCCATCCTTGGAGATATTTAAAAGCTTTCTGGACAAGGTCCTGGGCAACCAGCTCTAAATGGCCCTGTAGAGTTGTAGAACAGGAGGGTTGGACCAGATGATGTCCAGAGGTCCCTTCCAACTTCACCCATCCTGTGATTACAGAAGTTTTTTCAAAGGTGGTGGCTTAGATAGGTGTCAAGGGCTCTAACCTAAAAGTTACTCAAGGGCAGGAACAAACAGAGCTACCCACAACACCTCTGTTGATTAGATTTTCCTCTCTAGGCTAAGGTGAGGAGTGATGGTGTGGTTACCTTCTCTTGGAGACGTTCGATAAGAGCAGCTAAGTTAGCTTCACGGTTTTCTTTGATCTGTTCCATTTTCAGTATCAGCTTTTCCTCTGCCATTTTGCTGAAGTTATTGTTCTCCTCCAAAGCTTTCTGAAGCACTTCTCGCTCATGTTCTCTCTTCTCTGCCAGATGTTTCAGCACCTGGGCCTCCTGGGACTGCAAACAGAGAGACACGTGGCTGAAACGTAACCCTCGCAGGGCAATAGATCACTGAGTGTGGCAACTGCCTGCAGCTTGTTGCTTTGCTGTCACATGCACTGTTTGGGAAGATCACTTCTGTGTATAAACCAGATTAGCTTCAACCAGAGAGGCTTTGAGTCACTGCCCTAATGTGGGGTATGTGCCTGAGGTAGCAGCAGAGAGGAGTCCGAAGCACTTCTGCTAAGAACCACCTCTGCCATGTGTTACTGCCTTGGGTTGTTGGAATTACTGCAGTGCTTGCTCAACCTCTGACAGCTGCAGGCTTTTAGCTATGAGCATTTCATCTGCAGAGACAAGGGACTGGGGGCTGAGGGTAGGCACAGTGTTAAAAGGGAGCTTTTTCCATTTTTCACCCAGATTGCACTATTTAACATGCTTGGATAGTTACTAACAGACTTTGAAGCTTGCTGTTGTGAAAGAAGCAATTTAGGTAATGGTTTGGTTTGGCTTTTTTTTTTTGGTGGTTTTGTTTTTTCCCCCATGTTATTTATGTTTGGCTTCATCTCACTGATTAGAAAGGGAAAAATGGTTTTATTCTGTGGAAAATAATAAAACCTGATTTTTACTCAGAAGTTCAAGTTTCATTTTGCAAGGCAGATGAAAACTTCAGGTAGGAATTAGAGGTGCAACCCATCTGCAAGGCTGTGGTGTTCTTCTTTGCAAACTCAGTGCTCAGCAGCAGCAGCCTTGTTATTTATTTGACATCCCATTACTAGCACGAAACCACCGATCCTAGGAGAGAAGCCAAAGAGCTTGCAGCATTGGGGCCACCCTCTAGGCAAGCCTAGTCAAAAAAGACAATATGTTTCAGAGGGGTGATTTGGAAATGATAAACAAGCTGTATGCTTTGGGATACAACAAATTAGAGGGAGCATGAGAAGCAGACAGAAAACAGGGGATGAAAAATGGTTCCGGGAAGCTAAGTGCATTATTTCAGCACAGATCACAATGAGCTCTTGCCATTGTTATCTGTAAAAATGAATTCATTTAAAGCCTGAATTAAGGGCTTTAGCCAATAATTAAAATTAGCAGCAATGAATCCCATTAAATTCTATCATGTGGAGTCTATCTGACATGAGCAAGGTCCAATGAGGAGGAGAAAAATGGTATTTTAATGAAGGGTAAGATACACGCAGAGCCAAATGTACTGATGAGGCAAATGCAGCAGATTCTAGAAGAGGCTGAGAAAGCCAAGCAGGACATCTTGCAGCAGGGCACTGCAGTAAAACATATCTGGCCTTGAAAGACTGTAATGGCTTGCTTGAGATCAGAGGAAAGAGCTACTTTCATCCATCTTGGTCACTTAATGTATTTGCTTTTACCTCTAGCCTGGTTGCAGTTAAGGGCTTATTTCTCATAATTGTGGTCCCTGGAGCACTTCCTGATGGGAATGGTCTGCTGAAATGGTTGGTACCTTACAAAGGCTCTTTCTGACTCCCACCTCCATTATAGTGTATTAAAAGAGCAAGCAATTTTCAGGAAATAACTGTTGTGTAGGACAAAAGATGTTGCAAATGTGACCAGAGAGCTGAATCTGGGTCTGAGGCATCCCTGCCCATGGCAACAAGGTTGGAGTCGATGATCTCTAAGGTCCCTTCCAACCTAAAGTCTCAAGCTGTGCCAGGGGAGGTTTAGGCTGGATGTTAGGAAGAAGTTCTTCACAGAAAGAGAGACTGGCTATTGGAATGGGCTGCCCAGGGAGGTGGTGGAGTCACCATCACTGGAGGTGTATAGGAAGAGACTGGATGAGGCACTTGGTGCCATGGTTTAGTTGATTAGATAGTGTTGGGTGATAGATTGGACGTGATGATCTCAAAGGTCTTTTCCAACCTGGTCTGGTCTATTCCATTCCATTCCATATTCCATTCCATTCCATATTCTATTCCATTCCATTCTATATTCCATTCCATTCTATATTCTATTCCATTCCATTCCCTTCCATGATCACCAGTTCCAACCCCTCTGCCATGGGCCAGGACACCTCCTGCTAGAGCAAGCTGCTCAAGGCCCCATCTAGTCTGGCCCTGAACACTTTCAGTGTTGGAGCCTCCACAACTTCTTTAACTGTTATGTCCTTTTCCATGAAACATTTAAGTAGGGAATTCTTAATTTGACAGACTTCTTAATTTGAAACATTTAATGGTGTTTAAATCATAGGATCAGGATTGGAAGGGAGCACAAAGATTATCTAGTTCCAACCTCCCCCATGTCCCCACCATGGGCAGGGACACCCCACACTAGATGTGTATATAATGTGTTATACAATCAAGCCTTTTCAGAATTGGACACTTCCAAGGACATGTGCAGGGCCTGTGGAGATGCAATAAAAAAAAATAAGAAAAATGACAAGAAAAAGATTTGGAGCATGCCTGTAAGCAGTATTTTCTAAAAGAGCATTGGCTTTCAACAGGAGGTAGCAAAATGCCTTGGAGACTTTGGGGCCCTTGCCCATTTTTCAGCATTTGTTTACTTCTATTCGAATCCTTTGTCTTCTGGAACAGCTTCTTGTTATCATAAATCCAGGAGAACTGTGGAAAATTAGAGTTTTGCATCAAAGGACCCACGGCTCTGAAGGCTATGCTGGCAGATAATACATTAAAAAGTAATTTCTCCACTAACTCATGATGATGATGAAAATCCTTATACTCCAAATCCAGCGATTACTGGATGCAAATTGTGCTGGCGCCAGCAAGAGTCTGAATGGAAGCTAAAGCAGACCTCAGGAACTGACTTCACACCCCTAAAGTGGCTCTTCTTTGGAATATGCCTCAATAAGCATTCCTTTTCCTCCCTCAAAATGGTGAAGGTCTTGAACATATGGCACGTCCAAGGGTTCAAAACACAGGGACCCCCTTGCTCCCCACCACAAGACATCCACATGGCAGAGTCCCATTTAGATGGATGTCTCTCTTGTGATGCTGCTGCACCCCACCCAGATGGCAGTCTGCCTGTTTCCCTTACACAAATGGTGTTCACACCGTTTCTGAAAGCCCTTAGGACGAATTTGGAAGGCAGTTGATGTTTTTGGTACTGGATTGCCAAACCATTTTCTGTTTCCAACACATTTGGAAAAAGAACTTGGCCACCTATGTCTGTTCAACGTCTACTACACATCCAGAGATGTGTAAATGAATGACTCCAAATATCTGGTGGGGCTGGGACTAGCAGACTCCCTTTGTGGTTTGTGTTGGGTTTTAACTCCTGTGTTGGCACTCCAATGGTCTTGACACGGGACTCCAACATATGTAGGAAGCTTTTTCTTCCAGGTTTGTTTTCAAGATTGTGTTTGAAGTGCTAGAAAAGATATTTTCCAATCTTTGGTAGTCCATGTTCTTATACACTTTTAAATGGCTTATGGTAAGTGCATCTGGTGGGAGAAAATGAGTAAAAAGGGCTGGAAATGGGAGGAAAGATAAAGAAGGAGAGAAAAGTATGAAATGGTGGAGGAAAACCACCAATACTTCATAGCCCTTTGTTTTACCCTCTCAAGCAGCTCCTTGTCCTCCTTAAACCAGGGAGCCCAGAACTGGGCACAGTATCTTGCACCATTTCATAGTAATGATATCAAAAACTCCTGTAGCTATAAATGATATTAAAAACTCCTGTGGCTATAAATCATTATCCAACAACATGGAGGTTAGAAACCATGGCTGTTCTCTTGCTTGCATTGTAGCCCTAAGCATGAGGGTTGTGCTGGATTAAACTTCATTCCCATACAAAGCCATTAAAAGGATTTAATTACATGCAACTTGCCTCCCATAATCCAAAGTCTAGCAGAAATGTGCATCCCTTTAGTGCTTAGTTTTAATGCTAGTAAGCTGAACATGGGCAATAAAGATGTATAATTCAACGTGTGGCTCTCAAAGTCTGTACAATCAAAGGATATTAACTGCTGAACATTCAAGGGAATGGGTAAAAATTGATGGCTGTTAAAGATTCTGCAAGAAATAAACTTCTGCTGCTTACAATGTCACCATGCTCTAATTTCTGAAGTGGGAAGGATGAAAAGATTTTTCTGAGCATCCATCAAGGTGGGGAAAACACAGCTCACACGTGCCAAAAAAATAATGGGCTGCTAACGACATGCTGTAAAGGGGAGTCTATAAATGGCAAGGGCAGATCTGCAACCGGCCCAAATGGGTCTTGCTGTGTGGTGCAGAAGGAAAAGATGCCTCAGGTGAAACCCTGAGCTTGGTCTGGGAGCTTGAGGTCATGACTGCCAAGTGAAGTAGAGAAAAAAGGAGAAAAGGAATGAGTTTTGTAAAATCTGGTAAGGGAATAGACAAGAATGATGACCAGAAACCAGCATAAAGGCAATGAAGCCCTAGGTGTTCTTGTCAGTTTGAACATTTATTAATGAACACTACCTGGTTAGCAGAGTAGAAACTAATTCTTAAAGAGTGTGGGATCAATTAGTATTTTTTGTCCCCCCAAAAGGCAATTCTTCTCCATTCGCTATACTTGATTTTCATTAGAACAGTGCTGAAAGGACACGATCTAGAAATAGTCATGCCTGTCAGTTGTTGTGCACAGACTGAAAAGCATGGCAACAACTGCCACAGTGGATGTCAGAAAAAGTCCAGCTGGTTTGCCTGGCAGCAGAATGTGGAAGATGCTCAGGGAATGTGCAGATGCTCTGTACAACTGCCTGAGAGGAGGTTTTGGGGAGGTGGAGATGGGTCTCTTCTCCCTAGTAACAAGTGATTGGGTAAGGGAGAATGGCCTCCAGTTGTACTGGGGAGTTTTAGATTGGATATGAGAAGAAACCTCTTCACTGAAAGGTTTCTGGAACAGGCTGGTTGAACCCCCATCCCTGCAGGTGCTTTTAAAAGAAGCAGAGACGTGGTGCTGAGGGACATGGTTTAGCACCAGACTTGGTAGAGCTAGAGAATGGTTGGACTCAATGATCTTAAAGGTCTTTTGCAACCAATTCTATGAAGTTGAGCAAATCTGCCTGGTCCTTATCTATCTATTTACCTACCTCCCTCCCTCCTTACCTCCCTCCCTCCTTACCTCCCTCCCTCCTTACCTCCCTCCCTCCTTACCTCCCTCCCTCCTTCCCTCCTTCCCTCCTTCCCTCCCTCCCTCCCTCCCTCCTTACCTCCCTCCCTCCTTACCTACATCCCTACCTACCTCCCTACCTCTTCCTGTCTTTCAGCAGTCACCAAGCTACATATTTTCCAAGCCAGAGGCTGAATTAACCTAATCCCTTCCTACAAGACACTGCTCTATCGATTTTGCTATTATCTCATGGAAATGATATTTTAATAACCTCCAAACAGTCTGTGACAACAAATACAGCTTGATTAAGCAACACATGAAAAGGTGATTCCCTTCTCTGTTTTGAAATGGCTGTCTGATAATTTCATTGAGTGCTTTTTCCCCTTTGGATTGTGTGAAAGAGAATATAATTATTCCTACTAATCTCCTCATTACTATTCATGACTTTCCAGGCTTCTATCTTATCTTTCATCTGTTGTCTCTTTCCAAGCTGAAAAGTAGACTATTGAATTTATCTTATGTAAGGCTTGCTATTCCTCTGACTGCTTTTTTATCCTTCTTTGCACTAGACTCTCTATGTTTATTTTTTTCAGGCCAAAAAATGGAGGCAACAGTTGAGATGTGAGAGCAACAGGGATTTTAACATGGATGTATCACAGTATCACTAAGGTTGGAAGAGACCTCGAGGGTCGTCAAGTCCAACCTGTCACCACAGACCTCAAGACTAGACCATGGCACCAAGTGCCACGTCCAATCCCCTCTTGAACACCTCCAGGGATGGTGACTCCACCAATGAAGGTTTGTTTTTCCTCTTCTCTTTGTTCCTTCCTCAGCAATTTCTGCTGCAGTGCTAATGTGGAGGTTCTTGTCAGTTAAAAGAACTCAGTTATAGATTCATTCAAAATGAACAGAGTACCGAGGGGACGAGATGGGCAGGTGTCTGTGCTGCTGTCCCTGATTACCAGTTTATGGTGTAATGAGTTTTTCTTTAGGAAGAAATGAGCAGTAATGAAATCAATGCAATGAAATCTCTGGGACATTCAATTTCTATTTCCCACCAAGAGCATGCATAATGTCAGGCTTCTTAATTGCTGCCATTTCATTCTGTGTCCGTATCTCGACACGAGTATTTGCACTTGGTGCAGAGGCACTTCACAGATTGAGTCTTTGGGGTGTATCATCATTTGGGTGCGTGAGAGCTCGTATTTCTGGGCAGCTGCTTGTGCAAATGCCTATTCCTTTGTCATGTAGTCATGTCCTTTTGCAGAAATGAATACCTGATGTGGTAGTTTCAGGCTATGTCTAGGAAAATTTCCACAGACTTGAGCAGACAGTAGTAGAATGGAAATAAATCACCATTGGATGTGAAAGGGAAAATAATGATAAGTTCTAAACTTTTCATCTAAACATCAAGAATAGTGTGGCCAGCAGGAGCGTGGAAGTCATAGTGCCCCTGTACTCAGCACTGGTTAGGCCACACCTTGAGTACTGTGTCCAGTTCTGGGCCCCTCAGTTTAAGAAGGACTTTGAAACACTTGAACGTGTCCAGAGAAGGGGAACGAGGCTGGGGAGAGGCCTTGAGCACAAGCCCTATGAGGAGAGGCTGAGGGAGTTGGGGTTGTTTAGCCTGGAGAAGGGGAGGCTCAGGAGAGACCTTATTGCTGTCTACAACTACCTGAAGGGTGATTGTAGCCTGGAGGGAGTTGGTCTCTTCTCCCAGGCAACCAGCACCAGAAGAAGAGGACACAGTCTCAAGATGCACCAGGGGAGAGGTTTAGGCTGGAGGTGAGGAGAAAGTTCTTCACAGAGAGAGTGATTGCCCATTGGAATGGGCTGCCCAGGGAGGTGGTGGAGTCACCATCCCTGGAGGTGTTCGAGAGGGGATTGGATGTGGCACTTGGTGCCATGGTTTAATAGTCATGAGGTGTTGGGTGCCAGGTTGGACTTGATGATCTTTGAGGTCTGTTCCAACCTTATTAATTCTATGATTCTAAACGATCCCATTGGATGGATTACAAACATAAGCTGGCTGTACAGGCTAACTTTTTCTCTCTTTTTGGCTTCCTTGCTCTGGGAGACACTAACTTGCTTCTGCTTGGCTTTGCTGACCTTGGCTGTGTACTTTGTGGCTGGGTATCCTAACAAAAGCAACTCCCTGCTCTTTCTCTTCTCCCTTTGTGTCCAGGGGGTAAGGAGGGGGCAGGGAAAGAGAAGCTATTAACTCCCCTGGTTTTTGGTCCAAGGGGGTGGGGTTCTTGTGCTGTTTATACATTGCAAATGCCTATAAATATAGTAAATACTGTGTGTTTTGTACATAATCATTGCATTTCATTGTAGATTGTAGTTTTGCTTGTAAATATAGCTACATTTGCTTCCAGCTGGGCTGGCCTGGCAATTTAATGTTGGGGGAAATTTTCAACCCACCACACCTGAGGAGGATTGCTTTGAAAGAAGCAATAGTGCTGCTGATGTGTGTGCATTAGAAGCATAGTCTCCTGGTAGCGAGGCAGCAGGAACGGCAAAAGTGGCAATGCTTCAGCGCTCATCTTAGTGAGGTTCAGGCTAGTCAGACTTCACTGCAAATCAGAACTGAGGGCCAGGTTTTAAGGACCTGTCAGTAATCTAGATCTTCTGACTTCAATGGATTTACAGCTTGCTGTACACCAGTTTCCACTGCGTTTCTTGGAGGCAAGTCTGCCAGGAGTGAAAGCAGAATGGAACTCCTTTTGTTGGAGCTGCTCCATGTGCTGCCTGTGGTGTATTTGCTGCCTCTGGACTTCTGTATATGTTTTTGTCCCTATCTTGCACAGATTCTGTGAATGTCAGTTTTAGTAACAAGTCACATTGTTTAAGAGAGAAATGAAAGGCTTAGAGACATCTAAGCCTATTTCTTTTTCAGATACCCTCTGCTAGGGACTCCATGAACAGGTGGAAGGGGCTTCTAACTCCATTTTAACTGGTGCAAGTAGATTGGTCACAAAATAACATCAATCACCGGGCTGAAAGACACAGGAAGTCCTTCCATGGCTCCTGAAGCATCTCTGATGTCTGTGGCTCTCCTTGTGGGCCACAACAAAAGGAAACATGGGCTAACCAGGACAATATATTACCATACTTTGACTTTCCTGTGGCCATTGCAGCCAGAAATGGTGCAGCACAGCACCACAAACGCTGGGCCCTCACAAAACACTGCTCATTTTCAGGTTGGCAATGCAGGCTGCCTTTGGCAGTGTCTCACTGGCATTGCCTGTCATCCTACAATTTATCTGAGCTGGAATTCATCCTTTTGTCTTCTGAAAAAAAACCCTCCATCCAAATAAAAGCAAAGCAAACCAAACAAACAATCAAACAAAACCAAATAAATACCCACCCACCCCCAGCTTAGAGCAAATAAAGACCTCTTCAAACACATCAGTCACCACAAACCCCAAATAAAATAGTTAATGTGGACTTCCTGCTGTGCACACCTTGTGAAGAAGGTGTAACAACCCTTCTAAACCCTATGTGACCAACACTGGTTATGAAAAAGGGTTTTACCATTATGGGTAAGGTCATAAAGAAGGGAAGAATTAGTCTATAGATCACCCCACAAAGCCAACTTTCAGCACTGCTGAGACTGTCTGCTAGAAAAGCTTCTCCTGGTAGCTGCACCGTGCTAGCATCTTCAGTCAAGTGTGAGGTGAATAGTCCAGAAGGCTTTTTGTTCAGTGCTCACATGCCTCCATACTGCATAAATAGGACATTTTAGGCAACAGGCATGCTTTGTGGGCAATTTCCATGAGCACTACCAGCACTCAAGATCTGGTAGCCCAGACCATTTGAACTGCACATCCATCTCTTAGACACCAGAAGAGCTGCACTGGTTTTCAGAGGCTATGATAGATGCTCTGCATGACCACTCATTTACACAGTAAGCATTTATATTTGAACCTCCTGCCTGAAGCTATCTGTATTTTGTGATGCATGCTTCCTAAGCATCAAAACCAGTGAGGTTTTTTTGCAAGCTCCTGGAAGGAGATAAACTTTCAACCGTGTTAGTAATTTTTGTCCATGTGGGCCACTTTGTGTCAGCAATGGCAGACACAGAAATGGACTGAAAACTTGGCTGTTGTTCTGTGTGGTAAGTCAGGTTTAATTGCTAGTGTTATTTTAAGGAATGATACCTTTCTCCTCTCCTCTGCAGCCTCCAGCTTTTTCTGGATCTCCTCAAGAGAGAGCTCTTTCTTCTTTGGAGAAGCTAAAGTTCGTGGTGCTTCTGAGACCGGAGATGGAGGCTTTAAGATCAGTTCAAAGGCCTGGCCTGAGGCACGTTTGTTGATTTGTTTCACTTCCATGTCTGCAGAATAAAGTGAGAAATGGTAAGCCCTTCAGTATAATACTTCAGCAGTTTGCTGAGGAGAGCAGCAGCACAGACCTTAGCGTAGGATCAGAAGCACAAACAAAAGATTAAGCATCTTTGCCATGGGCGTTTGAAAAGCAGTGGTGGATTATGGCCTGAAAACTGTTCTCAGGAGAAGTGCATTCCATTTTATCTGTAATAGCTTAATTATACCTTAATCTCATAAAGATAAAAATTTACAGCAGTTTTGGGAGCTTATTGGGGGTTTTGTGCCGTTTCACACCCCCTGCGAGCAGTGCCCAAGCTGATTAATTTTTTAAGCGTGCTTTCATCTTGTCTTGGTTTCCTCGGGAGTTATGTCAGTTGTGAAGAGTTGGAATTCTCAGATGGGGAGTAGGAAAAGTACAGCTCAGTAGGAGAGGGACAGCTTTAAGAGTTGAGTCCTTAGGAGGAAAAAAATCCAGTATCATAAGTAATAACACAAACAGTAGAAAGTAATAGATAAAACCAGCAAATAAGAGGTTAAATCAGCAAAATATCCACTGCCTAACACCATGGCCTGGGGTGGTGAACTGAGTCATTTCCCAGCAGTAGCCCTGCTGCCTGACCTGCAGGATAATTTCCAGTGAAAGTCACTCACCATCATATTTATAGATGTTCATGTTGCGAGGTTCCGGGTAAAAACAGGAGCAGATCAGGGAGAGCATGGACAGCTCCTTCATCTTTTCCTTGTAAGCTGAAAGGAGAGATCCTGTTAGTATGTTTCACTTCCCCAACCCCTCCTTGGCTGCTCTAGCTGAGGTGACTGGCTGGGGACCAGCAAATCTGCTCTATCACCCAGCCTGGCAGATTCCTCTAGAATGCCTCTTGTGAGCATTGAGTGAGCCTTTATCAAATCACACACCAGACACTCAGCATTGCAGAGACCGCTTCTGATCTGCATGACCTCAGCCTCGCGTGTCGGGCAGAGAGTCCTCTCTGGTTTACAGAAAGTGAAGCTGGCTACCAGGAAATGGATTTAGTGTTGGAAGAGGGCCAAGACTCCACTCTCCCCTGGCAGGTGGAGAGACATGAGGCTCTTACAAATTCTCTGACGTATCCAAATGCAATTGAGAGCAGCTCTGAAACGCTGCCCATGTGTTGCCATGGGCAGATGCTAAAGACTTTATCTGTTACAAAGGAAAATGTCACCCAGATAATTAGAAAAGAAAAAAAAAAAAGGCAGAAATCAGGATACATTTATCAAATCCATTCCATGGTGTTCTTACTGTGCATAACCGCTTGAAGCAAAGCTTTTCCTTCCTCATTTAGTGGCTAAAATATATTGCTTCCATACTCAGGTCTGATGCATATGATGCAATATACAATAGCTGAGGCCATAAATACCCTTGTCATTGACCTTTACAGTCTTTATTGACTTTGTAATGCCTATAGAATCATAAAATTGTTAGGGCTGGAAGGGACCTCAAGGATCAAGATCCAACCTCCCCCACCCCATGGGCAGGGACACCTCACACTAGATCAGCTTGCTCAGAGCCACATCCAGCCTGGCCTTAAAAACCTTTAATGATGGGGTTTCTACCAGGCCCCAGACATGGCCTGAGGAAAGGTTGGTCTAGAAATGGTGACACCAGCACCTAAACACTACACAATGTTCTGCATTGACCCCTGCTAATTGCCATTATCCCAGCATGTAAACAGGACACTGGTCTTGCATCTGGTCACTTGGCAAGTCAGTGACAGAGCCCAGACTACAGGCTGCCTCCTGGGTCCTGGGACAATACCATAGCCACTGCCCACACATTTTTTGATGGGGGGTTTTGCTTCAGAATTCATTTTGGCAAACAGAAATCCCTTCTCTCCACCAAAATCAGATCTGCAGAGGCAGACACACATTTGCTGCCAGCATGTGAAAACGTGGCTTAAAATATAACTGCTGCTGAAAGATTTGTATCTAACAGAGTAAACCAAGTTAATTTTCATGTTACTAAAAGAAAATCAGACAGCCCTTTGATCTTCTAGTTGTGGATACACATGAGACTGTCATTCAGCCTTTCTCCTGTATGCTTTTGAGTTTCTTTAATTCATTTTTTTTTCCTAGCCAGAAAGGTCCCCAAGGTTTATGAGGGCTTGAGAGCCTTTGGGTACTGCTCAGCATGGTCATATTAGGAGGATCCATCAGCTCAGGAATGAATTTCTAGCAGCCAGTGGATGGTTGATCATGGACACTAAATAACCTACCAAAAGGACATACAGCCTTTCAAGGAACCATTGGTGAAAGGTAGCATCTCAGGTCAAGAATGTACTGAAGATTATGGTTTCTGTGAATTGAGGTTGTCAAGGAAGCTTGGTTTGAAGCTTGAGTGCCAGCTCACAAGGAATGACTTAGAAATCCTCTGAAGAGACAAATCAAGATGTCTGCTAAATAGTCAAACAAAATGGCATGTCCACCCAACACAGCATTTAACTCCAAGTCTATTTCTAAGCACACAGATGTGTTTGTCCAGACTGTCCTTTGAGGAGGGCACCACCAAAATCACATCCTTTTCAACAGAGAGGTTCTGGAGTGGCTGCACATGAGACTCTGCATGCTCCCTGGGGTCTGCTGAACATACAGAAAATGGACCCCAGGTTGCATGGTAATGACAAGGACACTGATGACACAAGCTGGAGGCTGATGGTTCTTGTGCAAGCTCTGCCCCAATGCCTACCTTGTAATATTTTTGGAAGAAGAGGCATGCAAAGCAGCTTCCTAGGAATCCTGCATTTTGGGAGCTTTGCTATTGTATTTTTAACTTTGCTTGACATTGACCATGTCTTGTTTTCTAACAGCATTTCAAACAGTCAGAAGGAAAGTGTTTGCTCTCCCAGCTCGTCGGCAAAACGTGACTGCAGAAAGATAAGGACGTGCTCAGCTCTCTTCCCTTTCAGTGCAATCACTGCACTGAAAGCACACTGGTGAAATCACTGTCCTGTTCCATTCTGGACACTGACAGAATTAGGGTGGCTCTCCACGCTTTACAAGCATTACATTCTATTTCTTCACGGTACTGATTTAGTCTCCGTTTGCCCTAGAAAGTCCTTCAACCGTGCCAGGAGCTCGACTTGAAGACTCACAGAAAGTTCTGCAGACTGCTGCAAACCTGGGAACCAAATGACCTGCCATGATGACAAATACTGTTTCTCCTGTTGGAAACATTAAAGGCTGAAGGCCTCAAAGGGACTGAAGATTTACACACCTCCTCAGGCATCTAACATCAGCCTTGTGATCACCTGGCCCCTTTGACCAGGCAAAGAACAGCTTATTTGGCAGCACTGAGTAGCAGGAGCCCTGCTCTGCTCAGATGTCCTTTCTTTGAACTGCCACACATGGAAAAAATAAGCAGTAATGTTAGCTCAGTTAGTGGCTTGAGGTGAGGAGAAAGTTCTTCACCAAGAGTGTCATTCGTCATTGGAATGTGCTGCCCAGGGAGGTGGTGGAGTCACCATCCCTGGAGGTGTTCAAGAGGGGATTGGATGTGGCACTTGGTGCCATGGTTTATAGTCATGAGGTCTGTGGTGACAGGTTGGACTTGATGGTCTTTGAGGTCTCTTCCAATCTTGGTGATACTGTCATCTAGTTAGAGTGGCTGTCCCATGTCAGCCAGGTTGAAGAAGAAGATAACTGCTTTCCCAAAGCTTGAGTGGATTTGGGATTAGCTATGGAGACCTGTTGTCTCGAAAAATATTGGTGCTTCAATTAAAAAGGCAACACTCAGGCCAGAAAGCACTGATGAAGTCTGCACAGGACCTCTCGTGTTAATTGAAATAGGCCTGTAATTACCTGCCTTATAGTGGAGCTTTTAAAACTCTTGAAGACAAGCAGTGACTGCAACAAAGTTGGCTTTCCAAATGTGTTTCAACTGCCTTGCTAATTACATGGCTCCTTGTGCAGCCAGGTAGGGTACACATCATCCTATTAAACGTGCAGGTTAAATGAGGGGAAGGAAATGATGGTAATTGGGAGATTCCAAAAGCTCTGAGAGGGAAATTGCCAGGAAAGAACAGTGCTGACAAAAGATGGCAAGAGAATCTGCTTAGTTCAACACAGCAAGGTTGAAAGGTTCATATACATTGAAAGATTCAAAGTTGAGCAAGAGCAGAACACTGGTTTTCGCTAAAACCAGAAGCGAGCTGCTGGAGCAGGTCCAGAAGAGGCCACAAAGATGATCAGAGGGCTGGAGCACCTCTGTTACAAAGACAGGATGAGAGAGTCGGAGTTGTTCAGCTTTGAGAAAAGAAGACTCCAGGAAGACCTAATGGCAGCGTTTCAATATCTGAAGGGGATCTACAGGAATGCTGGGGAGGGACTGTTTAGAAGAGCTCCTAAAGGCAGGATGAGGGGCAATGGTTTGAAACTGGAGCAGGGTAGATTTAGGCTGCACAGCAGGAGCAAGCTCATTACAACTCTTCATAGTCAGAGTTGTAGAGAAAGCTTTGGAAATATTATCTAATGCCTCTAAAAGCTTTGACAGCTTCAGAGGAGAGGAAACTCATGTAGCTTTGAAATTCAAGACTGCATTACTTCTAAGCAACCCCAGCTCCCTCAGCCTCTCCTGACAGGGCTGTGCTCCAGACCCCTCCTCAGCTTTGTTGCCCTTCTCTGGACACATTCCAGCAAGTCAACATCTTTCCTAAACTGAGGAGCCCAGAACTGGACACAGTACTCAAGGTGTGGCCTAACCAGTGCTGAGTACAGGGGCAGAATGACCTCCCTGCTCCTGCTGGCCACGCTGTTCCTGATCCAGGCCAGGATGCCATTGGCCCTCTTGGCTGCCTGGGCACACTGCAGGCTCATGTTCAGCCTACCATCAACCAGCACCCCCAGGTCCCTTTCTGCCTGGCCGCTCTCCAGCCACTCTGACCCCAGCCTGTAGCGCTGCATGGGGTTGTTGTGGCCAACGTATAGAACCCAGCACTTGGATGTGTTCAATCTCAGAAGAGTGCTATGGCTGTCATTAGAGATCAACAACCACTTCCTTGTTGCTGGGAGGAACAGGAAGAGTAGGGAAAAGATTGGTAAAACCGCCCTGTCTATTCTCATCTGCCACCCAATAGCTATTAGGATTTTTGTATTGTTTTTCACAGTTTGCACTGTAAAATGGAAATCTGTCCTGGCTGATGGACCATGGGCAATTTGGGTCACATTTCGTTCCTTGGCAAAGCACAGCTAGGACAGATTGCTGTGTCACAGCAGAGCCTGTTACTCATAACCAAAGGTATTTTTAACACATAAAACCAAAGAGATTAATGGTCAATGTTACTTATAATTAACACATGATGAAGGGAGATCTGTGGAGTCTTATTTTTTTTTTATGGCCTCACCAAATCCAGTTATAACAAAGTGTTCCTCATTTTTGATGCTTCAAGTCCCACCAGCCAACTAGTGCCTGAAATTCCACACAACTGGAAGGAAACAGAAACTGGCTTGTTACCTGTGGTCAAAATGTGCAACCCGTACGACACGTTCTCTTGCCAGCTACCTGTGTGACAGCTTTCTGAGACTGAACCAAAATCTTGTTTGTTTTCTGCTTTGGTAAAGCTTGCAGGAGCAAGAGGTAAGATTAAGTGAAGCATGAAATGCAAGGTAGAGAAGACCACCCATGGCTATCCTCTACAACCATTTTTTGTTGTCTGTCATTGACAAGGCAGTTTGTTATAGATTCCACTTTGTTAATGTTCTTTTTGAAGTGCTAGAGCTTTGGGCTTGTTGAGACAATGCTTGAGCTCATGAAAAGCCATGCCATTCTGTGAACATCAGCAAGCACACTCTGCTGGACAGCAGTGTTGGGGTGTTTTTGTACACAAGCAAGGTGTTTGCTCCTGCAAAGGCTGCCCAGTAATGATTTTCTTGCATTGGTGGTGTGTAGGCACAAACAGATGCAAACACACACACCAGAGGGTGACAAGTCTAACTAAAAAATTGCTCCCAAATTTGCAGCTTAATCACTGATGTGACTGTGGATTCTTGGACTACAATGGACTACACCACATGCCATGTCTGTGTCTCCCTCTCTACCTCCACACCCCATCTCTTTCCCCCCAATTTTCATTCCACAGAGCTTGCTTTGTAGGAAAGGATGTGAGCTACTAAAGCAAAGCTTGAAGAGTGAGGAATGAACAAGAGTGAGGCATGAACTCAAAAGACTACAGTACTCCTCAGACAGCTTTATTTCCTCCTGGTTAACTGAAAATGACTCCTTCATGTCTTGCAGTGACAAGTGCAACCTCTGTTCTTCAGAAGCTTTGACAGGATGCTGATGTTTAAGATGCTGAACTTATGCCTACCTTTACAAGAGGCCACCACAGCCACAGACAGCTCCTGATACACTATTATCTATCACTTAAGTGTGAAAGTCAGGTAAGCATCAATAGTTTGTAACTCCTTAAGGCAGCCCTATCCAGTAATCAATCTGCTGTCTCCTGTATCTGTGGAAGCACAAAAGACTGTGGAAATTATGTCTGGGATGATGTGACCAAAGAGATTTTCCTGAGAAAAGGGAATAAGCTGCAGCAGCTGCACCAGGAGGAACTAAACCTCCTGACTGGGCTCATCTTACCTGCTTGAGAACTGTTGCTGGTTTTCTTGCATACCTACACAAAGGGAAGAGTCTCTTTTGCTTGGTGTTGTAGCAAGCTTGGCTCTGTCATGTCTCATAGGAAAATCCTCAGCTTTCCTTTCATTCAGGACTACTGATAATGTAATAGCAGTGATTCTGGGTCTGATTCTATTGTTACTTTTCCTGTTCCTGAGCTTGTATGAATGATTTGAGAACCAAACCCTTGAGCTCTGGAATTTTTGAGTGGATGGATTTGCTTTCCATGATTTAATGGTCATTGTGTGCAATGCATTGCCTTCACATTGTGTGCCTGAAAGGTGGAGACAGAGCTTTTCCCAGCCCACAAAGGCTTTTTTCTCTTTTTCCTTCTGAGATAGGTTACAGATAAAAAGGCTTTGAAAGCCTCATATTTCACTCCAAAATACCCACTAACATGGCTCTGAACATGCCTCTGGTAAGCTACACTTGAGCTAGAACCTCAGCCTTCATGTAGGCTAAAAGCAGTGTTTTCAGGAATGCTGCTGTTCATGTGTGAAGGCCAGAGAAAAAGGCTTCTCAGAGACTATCCCCAGCACAGTCCTGCTGAACACAGATTGTCTTACCTCAGCATTTCTGAGACTGGGGCTGCCACCTCTACTGGCTTGCCATAACAGCAGTCTAGTAGAGTTTGGACTTCCTTGCATCAGGACAACCTCCAGATGTCTGATCCTTCCCTCTGAGTAGTGCTTAGGAGAACCTCTGAGCCAGGCTGTTTCCTGGGTTCAAAACCATAGTATTTGGCTTAGTCCTGGGTCCACACTAGTGGCTAAAGCACCAGGGAAGGACTTGCAAATTAAGTGGCACTTCTTCAGCGTTGTTTAAGTCTGGGGTGGATTGAGTTACAGCTTGGCAACCTCAGAGCCTGCAGTCAGCCTGCCTGCCCCCAATGGCCCTGGCATGCAGATATCAGTCACCAGAACATCAGCATGTCCACAGCTTGCTGCTGATTCAGGCATTCATGGAAAGTACAGTTTTGAGTCTGTGTTAAGCAAACCTCGAGCACCCAGCAGTCAGGGACTAGGCTATCAGAGATGGCTGCTGTTGCCCAGTACACTCTTAAGGTCATCTCATTACTGTAATGCAGGAGCATGCAGAGGCCCAGCAGAGAGCTGTGCTACTTTCTGTACAGACATATCAGATGTGAACACCTTATGCCAAAGAGCTTATGGAGCAAGTAACAAAGACAGGCAAGGGATGCTGGGGGAGCAATGACCTAGACATGAAAAAAACTACCTCAGGTCACTGATCTACTCTGTATGAATCATAGAATCATAGAATCAATAAGGTTAGAAAAGACCTCAGAGATCATCAAGTCCAACCTGTCACCCAACACCTCATGACTAACTAAACCATGGCTTCAAGTGCCACGTCCAATCCTTTTCTGAACACCTCCAGGGATGGTGACTCCACCCATCTGTCCAGCCTGTCAAGGTCCCTCTGCGGAGCCCTTCTACCCTCTAACAGATCAACACCTGCTCCCAACTTGGTGTCATCTGCAAACTTACTAATGGCAGACTCAATCCCCTCATCTAGATCATCAATAAAGATATTGAATAGGATTGGGCCCAGCACTGATCCCTGGGGGACACCACTAGTGCCTGGCTGCCAGCTGGATGTGGCACCATTCACCACCATTCTCTGGGCTCGGCCCTCCAGCCAGTTCCTGACACAGCACAGATTTAATATTGAAAACTCCCCTATCTCATGGTAGCTTATAGAGAGCAGGAGTGGCTGAGGGAACTGGGATTGCTTAGTCTGGAGAAAAGTAGGCTCAGAGGAGACCTTGCTTTTTGGTTGGAGTCAGGTGGGTGTTGGTCTCTTCTACCTAGTAACAAGTAATAAGATGAGAAGAAATGGCTTCAACTTGTACCAGAGGAGGTTTAGGTTGGATATTGAGGAAAATTTCCTCACTGAAAGGCTTATCAACCACTGGAACAAGCACCCCAGAGAAGTGGTTTTATCATTGTCCCTGGAGGTATTTAAAAGGTGTGGTGCTGAGGGACCAAGCAGACTGGATGGTGTTGGGTTAATGGTTGGGCTCAATAATCTTGAAAGTCTTTTCCAGCCTAAATGATTCTGTGGTTTCTATGTGAGAGATACCTCCATTGGCACAGGCTGTCTCTTTGAGAGCACTGCAGGCAATACTGGTGCTGGCTGGTGGAACAACCCCTAGAGGGAGGATGAAAATCAAGTGCAGTGAAATAGAATGGCCACGGTGTAGTTATGTAGTCTACTATGATCAGACAGCATCTTCTCAAGATAGGAATGATGCTGTGAGTTCTGTTTTAGCACAACAGGACCAGGTTACTAGAGCGCAGCGTGACAGAGCTGGCTGCCAGCATTGCTTTTATTTTCCTGAACTTCACCCTCAGCCCTGTGTGTTTGCATTGGTGGCATTTATTCACATTTTCCTATTGATCTCTTCAGATGTTGCTACTGACTTAATTTTGCATCACCCTGACCCCTTTATGTAGGCTTGACTAACCCTTTCCAGTCTTGCATCACTCACTGATGCTGGATGCCATTTCATTCGACAGTAGTTGTGTGTTATCACACCCAGAGAATAATGACATAGCCTTGGCATATTGTCAGTCTTCACAACTGAAATAAGAGTTCTGCAACTGTTTCTTTTCATCAGGACACAGTAGGGCAGAGAAAAGGAGGCTGAGGGGAGACCTTGTCGGTCTCTGCAACTCCCTGAAAGGAGGCTGAAGCCAGGTGGGAGTCTGTCTCTTCTCCCTAGTAACAAGTGACAGGACAAGAGGAAATGGCCTCAAGTAGCACCAGGAGTGGTTTAGGCTGGATAACAGAATAAACTTCTTCACTGAAAGGCTTCTCAAACACTGGAACGGGCTGTCCAGGGAGGTGGCTGTATCGCCATCCCTGGAGGAGTTTCAAAGAGTTTCAAAGATGAGGTGCTGAGAGACATGGTTTGGCAGCAGCCTTGGTAGAGTTAGATAATGGCTGGACTTGATGATCTTGTGATTCTATGCTTGTATGATTCACTTGTATTATGAAATCACTCCCCCCATCTTCAAACTGCAATTACAGTCAAATTGTTTTAAGAGCCATACTGAGCTTCTCAAGAGAGCAAATTTATAGCAGAATTACCCACATGTTCAGAATGCAAGCAACTGATAACAACACAGAGAAAAGGAATGGCCCAAAATGTTTCAGCAAAGCAGGCAAATTAAGGAAGAATGGGTAAAGGATCCAACTTTCTCTGTTTTCATCCTCAAGAGAGTCTAGGCTACTCCTCAATCAAGGACTCAGAGATGAACTACTAAAGTGGCAGTTTCCATTAACAGAGAGGATGGTCCTTGGCATTTTCCTGGAATCAGATAAACATGGTTATAACAGAACTGTATGTCAGATATAATATGTGACTGTTTTTTACAGCTTGCACAGGGCTTGTAACCACAGCCAGCATTGCTGCACACCCTGTGCCATTTCCAAGTGCAGATACCTCTGATAACTTCTGACATTTTAAAACCTGTGCTTTGAACTGGTGAAGGACAAAATATTAGCTAGTCATAACTTCAGGCTCAGAAAACAATCAGCAGATTCAACTGTAAGGTGCCTTTTGGGGGGGCGGGATTTGGCAAAGAAAATACAGGAGCAATCAGATGAGTAGAAATTTGTCTTCATGTTACATGGGATAAATGCAATTCTAATTTGCAGTGGGGGTGGTCTCTTGATCTTTACATTCCAGTAATTACATGTATTCCTTGCTTGCTGAGTCATTTCCCTGGGTGCAGAACCTGCTGCAATTATTTTCACACCATAATTACCAGGAGAATCCATTTTAGAGACAATGTGCTGCTGTGGGGGCTGTGGAAGGCACCCCTCAAACCACTAATTTCATGTAGATTAGAAACCCTATTTTATACTGTCTGAAGGGTAAACACAGAGAAGCATTCACGATTTAGTTCATAGAGATGTGTATGCACAAAGAAATGTCTACAGCTTTTCCTGCAGGTTTATTGGTTGATTTTGGGGCAATCTGCATGCATTTAATGTGCTTAACCCAAAGCCAAATATCTGCAACTGCATCTTTGTGCTACAGAATCACTCTTCCTGGCTGCCATGACTACCGACTAAAAGTCAAAATGCAAAAGACAATGAGAGAGTCTGAAAAATCCATTTTTTTTTTCTTTGGGCTTTTGAATGGAATTTTAATTCTCTGTGACATTAAAAAAACAAACCAAAACCCAGTCCCAGTCAGCTGTCTCATAATGAAGGTTTTGGTTTGCTTTCTGTCCACAATCACAAATGACTTATGGAAGGAGATTACTGAAAAACGAAGGGTTCCTATCCTTGTGATAACGCAGACAACATCATGCACTTTCATAGTTTCATAGTTTCATTCAGGGTTGGAAGGGACCACAAGGATCATCTAGTTCCAACCCCCCTCCCATGGGCAGGGACACCCCACACTAGATTAGGATGGCCAGAGCCTCATCCAGCCTGCTCTTAAACACCTCCAGGGACGGGGCCTCAACCACCTCCCTGGACAACACATTCTGGGGTTTCACCACTCTCATGGTGAAGAACCTCCTCCTCACATCTAGCCTGAATCTCCCCACCTCCAGCTTCATTCCATTCCCCCTAGTCCTATCACTACCTGAGATCCTGAGAAGTCCTTCCCCAGCCTTCCTGTAGGCCCCCTTCAGATACTGGAAGGCCACAATTAGGTCACCTCGGAGCCTTCTCTTCTGCAGACTGAACAGCCCCAACTCCTTCAGTCTGTCCTCATAGGAGAGGTGCTCCAGCCCTTATAACTGTGTTAATTAACAATAGTATTGAAAACCATAAAGCCAGAGCAAAACAAGCTCTGGAGTTTCTGTATGCATTTGAGATTAGAGTTTGCCTTTCGACATATTTGTGGAGGATCTTCTTTCTAAACTTAAGGAGATTGGACGTGGCACTTGGTGCCATGGTCTAGTCATGGGGGTCTGTGTTGATAGGTTGGACTCGATGATCCTCGAGGTCCTTTCCAACCTAAGTTATACTGTGATACTGTGTGAGATGTGGTCATGGAAATTATATGCAGATGCCCTGATACTCTGGTTTAAAACCCAGTGCTTTAATTCCCTTTTGATTTCACAACAAAGACCACAGAAATGTCAATGCTTTTATAGAATTTTAAGAGTCTGCTCAATCTGGTATATGTTGGAGCAAGGAGTTTATTTCATTACAAGGCATTCAAAAGGACTGAACTTCCGGCACATGCTGGAGCAAGGGGCTGTATTTATTTAACTGCAAGCTATTCCAAAGGAATGAATTTTTGGGTTTAGGGAAATATAGGTTCTAATTTAAGAAAGCCTCCTGTGTGGGAAGCCTGTCAAGGGAGTGTTTATCCGTGGTGAAATTCTTTCATGTAAAAAGAATGTCCTTAAGTTTTGAATGATTCTGAAAGCACTGCACAGGGTAAGGAAAAATCAGAGCAAATCCCTGATCAACCATGTTGATACAAAGCAGATCCTGTGAAACTCCTCCTTCCATTTGGTGTTGTCTTCTAACCAGTGGGCAGCAGAATGTCTAGGAAAAGTATCTTTTGGCAGGTCCCCATGTTTAGACTGGAGCTAATTCTAGACATTCCAATGTTCAGCATGTTCATTGTGAAAATCTATTTTCACAGCATTTAAAGACATAAAATAGTGATCTGCTTGCCTTCTGCACAAAGAGTACAAATGCCCAAGTGAGATCTCAGATGATGTCTCAGCATTTGGCTACATAAACTCTTCACCGTCGGTGCTGGAAGATGACGTTTGAGTGCCAAAATAGGAACAGATTCTGGGGCAGTGACTTCTTTTAAAGCATGAATGCACAGAAATAAATGCACATATGTAGGCTGGCTCTGAAAATCCCACAAGGAAGAGGTGTTTTTGCTATTTCTTCCACCTTCCTTTTGCAGGAAAATGGAGGAAGGAAGCAGGCCAGAAGCAGAGGTGTGTGTGAGTCAACGGGAGAGGAGGTTGGGCTCATCAGCGGTCGAAGGTATTTGGTGCTGCATTCAGTTTTGGGGCCACCCAATTTAAGAGGGATGAGGAGGAACAGGTCATGTGGAGGGCTACCAAGGGGGTAAGGGACCTGAAGCATATGGCCTGTGAAGAGTGGTGGAAAGGGCCAGGTTTTGTTCAGTTGGGTTAAAAAGAAGTGGCTAAGGGACAGTATACTAGCTGCTTACAACTACTTGAAGATAAGGTCAGTGACATGAGAGAGCCAAATTCTTCCAGGTAACAGAAAAAGGAAGAACAGTCTGTGGTAGTTTTAGGCTATACCTTCAAAATTTTCCATGGATCTTGAACAGAAAGTGGTAAAATGTAAACAAATCACCATTGGGTGTAAAAAGGAAAATAATAGAATAGAATAAACCAGGTTGGAAGAGACCTTCAAGATCATCGTGTCCAACCTATCATCCAACACCACCTAATCAACTAACCCATGCAACCAAGCACCCTGCAATCCCATTGCCCAAAAAATTAGACGTGTACACTAACTTTCTCTTTGGTTTCCTCGCTCCATGAGATACTAACTTGTGCTTCTACCTGGCTTTGCTGACCTTGGTTGTGTTCTTTGTTGTGGCTGAATATCCTAACAAAATAACTCTCTGCTCTTTTCTCTTGTACCTTTGTGTCCAGGGAGGTAAGGGGGGGCTGGGGAGCACAGAGTAGGAAGCTATTAGTAGCCACCCCTGGTTTTTGACCAGGGGGGTTCTTGTGATGTTTATACATTGTAAATACCTGTAAATACTGTTTATTTTGTACATATTCATTGCATTCCATTGTAGATTGTAGTTTTGCTTGTAAATACAGCTACATTTGCTTCCAGCTGGGCTGGTCTGGCAATTTAACGTTGGGGGGAATTTTCAAGCCACCACACAATCATAAACGGTGGCTTGGGAATTTGTGAGACCATCCATTCAGGAGCTGGCTAGACAAAGTGATCCTCACTGAAGCAGAAAGACAGGCCAGGTAACCTTGAGACATACTTCCAAGCAGTTTCTCCACAGTTCAATTCCCAGAGCAAGTTCAATTATATGTGTGCCTTTGTGAGAGGGAGGGCTTGCTAGCAACTCCCAGCCTCAGCTCCACTCCTCCTTGTCATTAAAATCTTCACAGAAAGAATCACAGATTTGTCAGGGTTGGAAGGGACCTCAAGGGTCATCTAGTTCCAACCCCTGCCATGGGCAGGGACACCTTCCACTAGATCAGGTTGCCCAGAGCCACATCCAGCTGTAAAAACTCGCTGGGATGGGGCTTCCACCACCTCCCTGGGCAACCTGTTCCAGTGCCTCATCATCACTCTATGGTGAAGAACTTCCTAACGTCTAATCTAAATTTTCCCTCCTCTAGCTTGGATCCATTCCCCCTAGTCCTATCACTACCTGGCACCCTAAAAAGTCCCTTTTAGTGCTTGCTGTGCCAACAAAAATGCATCTCATCTCACTGGACCTCACTGTTGCTACCGTTCAGGATTTGTGAGGCCTCTCAGTGAGCTCATCCCTAGCACATTATAGCCCCAAATCCCTTGGGCTTCTTTCCTGGCTCTATCCCCAACCACTCACTCACTTGCTGCCTTCCATATAACCTGTCCATCTGTTTAACTACTGGACTTCAGTTGTGGCCATCTCCATAGGCCACTTCTCCAGACATCCCACCTCTTCTCTGAAAAGCTCTCTTCCAAGTACCCTTTCAGATTTGGTTAAAACTCTCCCAGCAGTTAAGCTGGCTTGCAAGGTGTGGTGGGTTGAAATTTCCACCCCCATCCCCCCCCCCCCAACATTAAATTTTGCCAGACCAGGTCAGTTGGAAGCAAATGAAGGCTGTATTTACAGGCAAAACTACAATCTACAATGGAATGCAATGAATATGTACAAAATACACAGGATTTACAATATTTACAGGTATTGACAATTTATAAACATGACAAGGAGGGGAGCTACTAGCTTCTCCCTCCTTGCCTCCCCATTATCCCCCCTGTACAAAAGGGAAATGAGAAAGCAGCAGAGGGATGTTAGACTTAGCCAAGGTCAAGCAGAAGCAAGTTGGTATCTCTCCCAAAGCAAAGAGGTGAGAAGAGAAATTCTTTTGGTGCAACTAGTTTTAGTCCCTTATCTCTTCCAGTGGGATTGTTCAGGATGATCTTTCTTTTGCTTTTCACAGCCAGTGGTGATTTATTTACATTTTACTACTTTTCTGCTCAAGATCTGCGAAAAAAAAATGGTGAAGGCATCACCTGAAACTATCACACAAAGCAAGCAAAAAGCCACACAGAATAGACACAGACAATGTGTCTGTTTAGGAAGGAGGTTGACTTGCTGGAACGTGTCCAGAGAAGGGCAAAAAAGCTGGGGAGGGGTTTGGAACACAAGCCCTATGAGGAGAGGCTGAGGGAGCTGGGGTTGCTTAACCTGGAGAAGAGGAGACTCAGGGGTGACCTTATTGCTCTCTACAACTACCTGAAGGGAGGTTGTAGACAGGCAGATGTTGGTCTCTTCTCCCAGGCAGCCGATACCAGAACAAGAGGACACAGTCTCAGGCTGCACCAGGGGAGGTTTAGGTTGGATGTTAGGAAGAAGTTCTATACAGAGAGAGTGATTGCCCATTGGAATGGGCTGCCTGGGGAGGTGGTGGAGTCACCATCACTGGAGGTGTTCAGGAGGAGACTTGATGGGGTGCTTGGTGCCATGGGTTAGTTGTTTAGGTGGGTTGGATTGGTTGATGGGTTGGACACGATGATCTTGAAGGTCTCTTCCAACCTGGTCTGGTCTGGTCTATTCTATTCTATTCAAAAAAATATAACAACATCTAAGAAAGAGAATGATCATCACAGTTCTTTCAAATTTGGGCTTTTGCCTCACTGTGAAGATTTTGTATAGCTTGAGGAGTCTAACTCCTCATTTCACTCTTGGAACCCTTATAGATAAAGTAGCAGTCTGGTCATCAGTGGGCAGCATGGCAAACCTGGTGTCTCTGCAAGTTTTGTTACTGAGCAAAGCCATTAGGCTGTGGGAAGAGGGTTGGTTTTGGATAGCTTTGGAAGGCTATGAAGATTTACCTTTGCTCGAGTTAGAGAAAGCTATGCTTTGTCTTTGAGAATAGTGTAAACACCTTGTAACTGAAGGAGAGAAGCTGGGCAATATTGTTTTGTTATTTTGACCTCTTGTGTGCCTTAATTACACATATGCCAGTAGAAAATGACCAACTGAGAGGTGACACATGTGCCTTCTGACAGACTATATCACTTTGCTGTATAACGTAATAAACATCTTCACCTGCTTACATCCTGTCCTGAAAGCATTGGTCGAGGTAATTAAAGCATCTATACCATTGCATTAAGTGGTGCTGGAAATAGAGCATGTGGGTGTAAGTGTGACCATTTTAACCAGAAACTGGCCAACTGAAAGCATTCATAGAGGCCAAACTGAAGACTTGCTGCAGACCATAACAATAAATCTGAAAGATTTATTTAATTGGACGTGCTTTGAATACTGGTTTGGGCAGTGACTAGAGGCTATGTGGTGACTTGTGTGAAGTGATGGATGAGGTCCCCAGTAACCTTGACCCCTGCTATGTGACAAACATTTTCCCATTTGTCACATCCTTTCTTAGCCTGACAAAAAAGACAAGTAAAGCTCTGAGCTGTGACCATTTATCAGTGGTCCTCTGGAAGCCCATCTAGAAGATAAGGTCCATATACTGCATCATTCCACTGCCATGAACTTCTCCTAACTCCCAATATAATTAATTACAATAGAATCATAGAATTGTTTTGATTGGAAAAGACCTTTAAGCTCGTTAAGAGTAATCATTATCAAGCTCTACCACGGCCGGTGCTAAACCATGGCTCTCAGAACCATATCTCTGCCTCTTTGAAACACCTCCAGGGATGGGGATTCAGCCACCTCCCTGGATAGCCTATTCCAGTGTTTGTGAACCCCTTCAGTGAAGAAGTTTATTCTCTCATCCAACCTAAACCTCCACTAGTGCAACCTGAGGCCATTTCCTCTCCTCCTATCACTTGTTAGTAGGGAAAAGAGAGGAATGCCCACCTGCCTCCAGCCTCCTTTCAGGGAGTTACAGAGAGCAAGAAGGTTTCCTCTCAGCCTCCTTCTCTCCAGACTAAACAACCCCAGTTCCCTCAGCTGCTCCTCACATGACCTATTCTCCAGACCCTATAGTCTAATAGTTTGAAGGTTTTGATATCCCTGCTCTTGAGCTGCTTAATATTGTTTTTCTAACAATCAGATTATCTGTGCATGGATTCCTAACCCTGTTTCAAGTCAACCAAAAAGCTCTCTTTGACTTTGGTGTGCTTATGCTTCTTGATCTAACTGATGCTTTCCAGGTGGCTTTCTAAGCTGGAATTTTTGAGCTAATTGTCACATATTTGTTATTCTCTGGCTTTCAGATATTTCTGTATGCTATCTATGCAGTTATTACTACTAATTACCTGAGTTATACTTCTACTATTGTATCCTGCCATGTCTTTATGCATACATTGAAACTTTTGATTGCCTCCATTAAGAAAATAATGATACCACTCGACAGCACATTGCTAAAATTGATCATATTTAGGCATAGATTATAAATATTATTGAGTGCTGTAATCAGAGGATGTGTCGAATGAATGAGGGAAAAAAAAAAAGAGTAAGATAAATATGACAGCTTCTTCTTTGAATCACAGAATCACCAAGGTTGGAAGAGACCTCACAGATCATCAAGTCCAACCTGTCACCCAAAACGTCATGACTAAACTATGGCACCAAGTGCCACGTCCAATCCTCTCTTGAACACCTCCAGGGATGGTGACTCCACCACCTCCCTGGGCAGCACATTCCAATGGCTAGCAACTCTCTCTGTGAAGAACTTTCTCCTCACCTCCAGCCTAAACTTCCCCTGATGCAGCTTGAGACTGTGTCCTCTTGTTCTGGTACTGGTTGCCTGAGAGAAGAGACCAACCCCCACCTGGCTACAACCTCCCTTCAGGTAGTTGTAGAGAGCAATAAGGTCTCCCCTGAGCCTCCTCTTCTCTAGGCTAAACAATCCCAGAAATTGGTAGCTTATTCAGAACCGATTAACTGGGTGAGAAAGAACATTTGTTGGGATATTTTTGTTGGTGGATGCTACAATAAAACTAGAACAAGAGCTACTGTTCAGAGTGAAGTGAGCTGTGTTTTAGGTGGCTTAGCTGCTTAATAAAAGAACATTCACTTTCTAAAGAAGCAAAATTAATGATAAATGTTGGTGCTATAACAATTTATATCGACTTACAGTAATGTAACTGCTTCCAGTTAAGTCTTTCATGACTCACCTCTGTTTTTCATCTTTCTCCTCACCTTCCCTCTTTTATATTCTTTCTGACTGTGGTGATTTTCCTCCTGTTCTGAAATATTACTGAAGGTTTCTAGAATTCATTTGCTCTGACAGGATCTTCGTCTCTCTGTATCTATCTATCTATTCATCTATCTAATTATCTATCTATCTATTCATTCATCTATCTAATTATCTATCTATCTATCTATTCATTCATCTATCTAATCTATCTATCTGTCTATCTATCTATTAATTCATCTATCTAATTATCTATCTATCTATCTATCTACCTATTCATTCATCTAATTATCTATCCAACTATCTATGTATTCATTCATCTATCTATCTATCCATCTATCTATCCATCTATCTATCTATCTATCTATCTATCTATCTATCTATCTATCTATCTATCTATCTATCTATCCATTCATCTATCTATCTGTCTGTCTATCTATACATTCATTCATCTATCTGTCTATCTATCTATCCATTCATCTATCTGTCTGTCTGTCTATCTATCTATCTACCTATTCATTCATCTATCTATCTGTCTGTCTATCTGTCTATTCATTCATCTATCTGTCTGTCTATCTGTCTATTCATTCATCTATCTAATTATCTATCTATCTACCTATTCATTCATCTATCTATCTATCTATCTATCTATCTATCTATCTATCTATCTATCTATCTATCTATCTATCTCTGCAACACTTGCCTCCACTCACACAGAAGACTGAATTCTCTTGATGAATTCTGAGACACAACTCTGCTGCTAAATTAACCACATGAGGAGTTGATCCCTGCAGAGATTCTCCACTGATTTCTGTAGGGCGACTGTGAGGGTGCTTGGCCCACTTAGAATAAAAAAGGATCTTCACTTGGTATATATCTAGATTTTCAGGGCACTGTGCCTCAGCAAATCCCAGCCTCAACAGTGTGTCATTAAATGAAAATCAGGATTTCTTCTGTGTCACTCAACCTGCCCTTTATAGCACACTTATCAAAGTTCCAGGACTGGTTTGGCTGTCATATTTTTCAGTATGTTCTAAAATAAGAAGGTTCTGGAGATATCCAAATGTCAACTTACAACAGCTTGTTTTTTTCTCTTTTGTGGCATAATTGAATTGGGTTTCCTCTATGAAAAAGTCTCTTTTCCTGTATAATCAGATTCTCATTTATTAGTGTAGATGGCTTTTATATGACTTTTCAAAATAATAAAGGAGATATTTCCTTCCTAAGCTGATCCTTCAGGAGACTTACAGGGAGGGAAATGATTCATTAGACATACTGGATATTAGGAAAAAAATCCTTTACTAAAATAGTGTGCAAGCACTGGAACAGGCTGCCCAGGGAAGTGGTGGAGTCACCATCTGTGGAAGTATTCAAGTACTCAGGCACCTGGGGGTACTGGTTGACAGTAGGCTGAGCATAAGCCAGCAGAGTGCCCAGGTGGCCAAGAAGGCCAATGGCATCCTGGCATGCATCAGGAACAGTGTGGCCAGCAGGAGCAGGGAGGTCATTCTCCCCCTGTACACCACACTGGTTAGGCCACACCTTGAGTCCCATGTCCAGTTCTGGGCCCCTCAGTTTAGGAAAGATGTTGAGTTGCTGGAACGTGTCCAGAGAAGGGCAAAAAAGCTGGGGAGGGGTTTGGAGCACAAGCCCTATGAGGAGAGGCTGAGAGAACTGAGTTTGCTTAGCCTTGGAGAAGAGGAGGCTCAGGGGAGACCTTCTTGCTCTCTACAACTACCTGAAGGGAGATTGTAGACAGGTAGGGGCTGGTCTCTTCACCCAGGCAACCAGGACCAGAACAAGAGAACACAGTCTCAATCTGTGCCAGGGGAGGTTTAGACTGGATGTTAGGAAGCAATTCTTCATAGAGGGAATGATTGCCCTTTGAAATGTGCTGCCCAGGTAGGTGGTGGAGTTGCCATGACTGGAGGTGTTTAGGAGGAGGCTTGGTGCCATGGTTTAGTTGATTAGATGGTATTGAATGATAGGTTGGACACGACGATCTCGAAGGTCTCTTCCAACCTGGTCCATTCTATTCCATTCTATTCCATTCCATTCCATTCTATTCTAGTCTAGTCTAGTCTATTCCATTCCATTCCATTCCATTCCATATATGCAGATGTGGCTCTTTGGGACATGGTTCAGTGTGTGTGGTAGTGTTGGGTTGCTGGTTAGACTTGATGGTCTTAAAGGTCTTTTCCAACCAACATGGGTCTACTACCATAGATTTCTGCTGGTTTAGGATTTAATTCCATCAAGACTGGTGTTCCTGGCTGTTGCATATCTCAGCTACTTAAATGTGTGACTGCGGTGACCCATTGCTATTTCCCATCCAGTGCCACTATTTTTCCTTCCACTGCAGTAGAAAATATGGGAGTCCTCCTTCCACTGAACACCACTTTGTTAAATTACAACAACTTGGCCCACAGTATTCCTGGCTGGAGGGCTGCCTCTTGCTGATTTTTCGAGAAGCTTTTAGTGAAAAAAAATGATTTCACTATTTCTGGTAAGATGACTGGAGAAAAGCACATGCATGTGGCAGGCGAAACAAGTGCTTATTGTATTGGTTTGAAAGGCTTTAGTGCTTTGTGCTAGGAAATCATCCTTCATTTGAAAAATCTGCCCAGGCCTGGCCTCTGAAATTATAGGCTTCAACCATGGCTGGGAGGGACATGTCCAAGCTTCACAGAGAGTTTCTCTGAAGACACTTTGTGCTGGACATGACTGATTCCACATGGGCTGAGAGGGATGCTTCAAGCACTGGAGTGCTGTAAATTGGAAATAGTTGAAGAAACAACTCTCCTGTGGTCTTAATTTCTCCCTTCTGGCTCTGCAGAAGTGTGGAGGATTATGAGAAGGAATATGATGTGTGAAGGGACAAAAACTGAATCTGCCTGGTGGAAGAAATTGCTGACAGCAGATGAATTAAAAGAAAAAAGAAGAAGAAGAAGAAGAAGAAGAAGAAGAAGGGGAAAAAGCAAAGTCAGTCAGGGGAAGGGTTGATTGAAACTAGATCATGACTGAGGGTCACACTATGCCTGACTGGATAATGAGATTGGGTTAAGAAAAATGAAGGAAAGGCTACCAAGGAAATGGACTGGGACTGGAAATCAGTAAGTGGTGGGGATGGAGCAGATAGGAAACTCTGATTAGGATGGGAGATAGTTCACAATAAAGCTTGAGGTGATCTGAAATAGAAATGTTTCTGACTGCTAGCTCAGACTTTCATCTAGTATGTAAATGATGCTTCCAATACTACAAAAAATACTCAAGTAGCAGGTCAGGGACAGGCTGAGTTCCACCTGATAGAATATTCTGTTTCCAGGATACATTTTTAAACATTTTGTTTTAATCTAGAATGTTGCAAGCCTATAGCTACTTGGAAATGTATTAAATGGAATGTTGTAAGCTTTGTGTAATAGATTGCCTGTTTCCTTCTTTAAATGCCTTGAAATTTCTGTCAGGGTTCACTATTTATCATTATATCTTCATTTTTTGTTACCTTGGACAGTACCTGTCCACATCTTTTGTGCAGAAAGAAGGATGTGGGGAGAGCTGAGACCTCCAGAACAGCAGTGGCAAGCTACACAATCTGAGAACTACAATTTTGCAGAGCAGGTAAAAGCACCTCTGTCAAGTTTGACTGTGTTTTTCAGGCCTCCCTCCACTAGAAGGTGAAATTCTTTGCACTGTTAATCCAATGCAGTATGATTCTCTGTTGGGGATTGTTTTGAGCAAGGGGGGACATGGGTCCCAGGAACACCTATGCAATTCAGGCCTTGAAGAATTCTCTGTTGATAATATAGTGGTGGAATAGGAGCTGTGGGAGTGTTGATTTCTTGGTATGCTAAAGTCCAGCTGCCCCTGAGAAGGGAGGCAAGCAAGATAAGGAGGAGGCAAGATCTGGGAAAAAGAGCAATTAGACTGAGTAGAAAAATTCCACAGAGTTGTGAAAACAATGATGTAACCTTTTAGAGAGAAACCAATAGTATGTGTTAAATTAGAATAGAATTAACTATGCATAAGACTATAAATAATGAAGTGTGGAAGAATAAAGTTGGATGATTACTATCACTCTTATTGAGTGCTGTCATCCCTGTCTCCGTTCTCGTCAATTCTCTGAGCAGGATATTCTTCTTCTTAGTGTTGGGTTGGAAGGGACCTTAAAGATCATCTAGTTCCAACCCCCTTGCCATGGGCAGGGACATCTTCCACTAGACCAGGTTGCTCAAAGCCTCATCCAACCTCCCCTTGAACACCTCTAGGAAGGGTACATCCATGACCTCTTTGGGCAACCTGTTCCAGTGTCTTGACTTGTCACTGCAGAAAATGTGAATGTGCTTCTAAAGGGAATAATTTGAGTCCTCAATGCAGAGTAAAATAAGTATCTTGCTGTTACTTAAGAAGTCATTCTTGATATTTTACTTAGAAAATAAAGATGTTTGGAGGTAGAACACTGTTTCCCCAGCAATAAGCTGTTTGCCTTGAGAACAAGGGTTTTGTTGGGGACTATTAAACATGTTAGTTTTTAAACCACAGTTTCCTACCTACATCATAATATAATGAAAGCTCCCTGGCTGCAGTCTTGACAGCATCAAAAAAATGTATCTAAATACATAGAAAAGATATTAGCTTAGGAATGGTCTTTTGTATTGCATCTGCATAATAAATTGAATGCATGCCAGTACCTGGAGATGAAGGCTGTGTATTCAAGCCTCTGTAAACATGACTGCTGAGTGACATCAGTTGCCCTTTCTTTTCACAGGAGTGGTGTAAGAAACAAATATATCCAAAGAGTTAAATGAAATATTGAGTGGAGGCTAATAAGAGGGCTTGCAGAAATTAATTTCACTCCCAAAAAAGAGGTCTTTGAAAAATTATAAAGCTTGAAGGATGCATTCATTTGAAATTACAATATTTCCCAGGAGCATGCAAACATACATTTTTTTTTACAGCTCCATTCAGGTAAATGGATAATTTTCAGCACAAAAGTACTAATAAACCCCCAAATGTAGTCATTTAATTTTGTATGCAAATATAGGTAAAAAAAATTAACAATATTGGGCATATTTGACCTGGTTGTGGTCTTTACAGTCTTTTGAAAAGGGCAACAAGGCAGGTGAGAGGCACAAGCCCTATGAGGAGAGGCTGAGGGAGCTGGGATTGTTTAGCCTGGAGAAGAGGAGGCTCAGGGGAGACCTTGTTGCTGTCTCTAACTTGTAAGCCAGGGAGCTTGTAGCCAGGAGGGTTTGGTCTCTTCTCCCAGGCAACCAGCACCAGAACAAGAGGACACAGTCTCAAGCTGCACCAGGGGAGGTTTAGGCTGGATGTTAGGAAGAAGTTCTTCATAGAATGAGAGATTGGCCATTGGAATGGGCTGCCCAGGGAGGTGGTGGAGTTGCCATGACTGGAGGTGTTTAGGAGGAGACTTGATGGGGTGCTTGATGTCATGGTTTAGTTGATTAGGTGGTGTTGAATGATAGGTTGGACTTGATGATCTTGAAGGTCTCTTCCAACCTGGTCTATTCTATTCTATTCTATTCTATTCTATTCTATTCTATTCTATTCTATTCTATTCTATTCTATTCTATTCTATTCTATTCTATTCTATTCTATTCTATTCTATTCTATTCTATTCTATTCCATTCCATTCCATTCCATTCCATTCCATTCCATTCTGAAATATCCACATAATTGTTTTTTTTCTCTTTTCCTAAGAAATTCCCTAAGGATTATAAAATGTCCCTGAACAGTACAGAATGGTAATACAGCTTTAGCAGGTAAGTCACTGTCTTTTCTGATCTGATCAATATGGATTTTTGGCAGCTTCTGTAACATCAGAGCGTTGTTACAGTATAGAACATAACCTCCCATCACCACTCTGAGGTAAGTATGTAAGCTTATCCCCATCCTAATGAAGAGAAAGTCAGGTCATACAGTGATTAATAGACAAATCAAGTAAAGAAGTTAAGTGCTTAACATGATAATTGAGAAAAATCCAGACTTCTAAATGCCAAATGTGGATGCTGCAAATTCCTGCACGGCTGCAGAGAGGCAATGAAAATCCATAAATACATCAACTTGTGCTCTTCAAATCGGTGGTGCATTGTAGGGTGCTATTCTGTTTGTGCAAGCAAGGGTGCCTCAGAGTTGGAATGTTTCATTCCCTAACAGTGGGAATCGGGTGTTCTTTCAACCCAGACCTTGTCTTCTGAAGAAATTCCTGTATCCTAGCTCCTAAGAACATGTGGCACACACAGACAGAACAGGGCCCTTCATAAATGCAGAGGCAGCCACTGCTTGCTTTTAAAATGCAGCTGAGGGGAAATGTTGCTAGCTGGTTTACTTCTGCCTTTTGAGACAATATAGACTGGGAAATGCCAGAGCTGGGTGCAGTCTCTTTCAGACATGAGGGGATTCAAGCTGAAAGGTCCTAACTGCCACCCAACAAAAAGTCACATTTTATTTTCTGCTCCCATAATTGTTTCTGTTTTGCTGTATCATGCAAAATCCAGACATGGGTCTGTAAGTCAGGGCTTCCCAGTTACCAGGTGGAGTTAACCTTACTGTGTGTACTCCATCATGATGCTCTCCCCACAAAAGGGTGGGCAGTGGCCTCAGCTCAGTGGCTCTGGGGAGGGGGGACACAGGGACAAGGGTCACCATATCCCAGCACTGCATTTGGAGGCTCTCAGCTGTTTGGCTGAGGGGCAGCACTGCACCCATTGTCACTACAATGGAGAAGACCGTTGCTGATGCTGTGCATCAGTTTAACTGCACATCCTGGCAGAAAGAGCTTAAATTCACTTCATTTGTTAAATTATGTATTAAAAGACAGGTGTGGTGGGTTGAGGAACTGCCACAACAAGAGAAAGAACAAAAGGGGGAAAAAAACCCATAACAAATGGAAGAGAGAAGTCATTACAGAGCAGCTTTATATGCTGGTATTGTTCAGACACACAATGTCTTGAATATTTTGTTCCCAGGGGTCAGTGTTTCTCCACCTTCTTTCCTTTTTTCTCCTGAGGATGCAGGTATGTGCAGATTGAGCTCTCCAAAGCACTTCTTCCTGGATTGGAAAAGTGCTGAGCAACTAGACCAATAGATTCTGCATGTACTGTAGCTGTGAGCACCCAGCACCTTGCAGGATGGAGGTGAATGTCCCTGGTAGAACTGCTGGCTGATGTTGCCACTTCCAAGTGGGATCAACAGACTTTTTAAATTGAATGAAAATCAACACTGCCTCAGACTGCACCTACAGAATTCATAATTTGAAGATTGTGTCTAACCTAGAAAGAATTGTGAGTGGCAGCTGCCAATTTCTGTCCCCCCACGGGCTAAGGATTAGCTGACAGTGCTGAGGCCAGTGGCTGAACTCTGATGGCTTCAAGTGAGTCAAGATTCATTTACAAAGTTATTCCATCTATCATCCATTTTATGGACACTGATGAAGAAGACATGTTCTCTGCAGGCCACCTGATAACTGCACCAGCTTTTGTGGATGAAGGTGGCTCGTATGGAGAACTAAGATTGTATTTTTGAAGGCAGTTGCTGCAGAGGTAAGCAAGCACTGTTGGTTCATGTGTGACACCTGCTCCCTCCTTAAAGCATTGGGCAGAACTACTTAGAGTGCCAAGATAACAGGCTTTGAAGCCTGACAAGATAAGTTTAAAAGCAAATGTGTTTAATATATACACTGCCTGAGGGAGCACTCTCTATGAGAAGAACTTCCAGTTGTGTTGCTGTCCACTGGTTACAAACCCAGGAGTGAATCTCAGCCCCTTCAATTGTGGTGGCTTTCTTCCCTTAGCTAAGCTTTTAGTGAACTGATTTTCCAACTGCTCCAGTTAGTTGGAGTGACACCATTTTAGGATGCCTACTTGGAGATGCTGCAGGTTTGATGCTTTTCAGGAATGCTGAACATCCCATGTTCCTTTTGATTAGCTAATCAGATGATTAAATAAGACCTGCATGAAAATGCCACACAGGTCAAGTACTGCCTAGACCTACCTGTGTTGGGAACCCTCTGATCTCTGTTTCAGATGATCTAATAATGCCTACTTCTCATGGAAGGCTCTTAGGAGAATTAATTAGTTAATTTCATGTGGTTTTTGAAGGCTAAAATGCTATCTGAAGATCTTGCTGGGTAGAAGAGTCCAATCTCTCTTCTGTAATGATGTTTTTTGGGGGGGTTTATTGTTTGTTTGTTTGTTTAATTAATGCCATTAATTTGAAAATGGAGAATTCTGCTCTAAAGAAATGGATACAAATGTCACCTGAAATTGCTCTAACTATGAGGTTAGATTGCACCTATATTTATAGTAATAAAAGGGGGGCAAAATGTGCTCTAGAGAAATGGGATAGTGTAGTACAAAAATCAAAGACATTAAAACAAAACAACAAAAAACACAAAACACCAAAACCACAACAAAAAAAGACAACAAACCCACAAACCCCAGGCTTAATTAATTAATTAATGGGAAGTCAACTTGCCAAATCAATGTGAATGAATTACAGGAACACATTATTAAAGAGGGAAGCTTTTAGTCTCAATAGAGCTTATACTGGGACAAAGAAGTTGGGACTCTCAACAACTGCAGAAGGCATTTATGGATCTTGGAGGGAGTGGGATTTTCTTTCTGCACCAGCAGCCTGGAGGTAGTGACAGAGTGGTCTGAGGACCCTCTGGGATCTGTGTGTGGACTTGGCAGTGCTGGGTTAACAGCTGGACTTTAATATTAGACTTCTAAAGGTCTCTTCTAACAAAATGATTCCATGATTCTAAAGAGGCGATAGAAGTGGAGATGACAGAACATTTTGGAAGTTCTCAAGGTGAGGGAGTTTATTTTCACAGTGTGTTATGGAATCTTTTCCATAAACTGATGGAACAGATGAGGCCCCATCCTCCTGACTGTCCACTTCACAAGGTAAGTGAAGAAGAGCCATGGGGCAATAGAAATTCTTAGCCTTATAGAATTTATAAAGATCATTACTACCTCAATTCTCAACAGCAGGGAAAGTAACAGGCTTTTTAAAGCCAGGAAAGAACATGAATAGGTGTTAACCTTTAGTTCTTGAGTGAATTGCATTCATCAACAGCTGTGTTGTAGCTTAGCAATCAAAATGATCAGGAAAAAAAAATAAACCAATTGAAGTGTTTCTTCTGCTAGATCTTGGCAATAATGGTGTCTCTGTCAAGTCACATTTCTGTTAGCATTATGAGACAAGAAATGCTTTTTATGACTCTTATGTTAGCTTAGTAATCAAACTTATTAGCAAAAAATAAAGCAGTTGAAATGTTTCTTCTGCTAGATCATGGCAATAATAGTGTGTCAGTCAAATCACACTTCTGTTAGCATTATCAGACAATAAATTCTTCTTTGAATCTTGTCTGCATTCATTCTCATCTTAATTTCCCATTTGTCTGTTCAGACAGGTAATTTTCTGACAGTTTAAAATAACTCAGGGCTGACTTGTGTTCATTTATTTCTAAACCAGGATGAACTGTATTTGTTTGTAAAAAGGGGGGGGGGGGGGGAGGTTTCATCCTTTTGCTGAAACTGCATAATGGGGAAAGGAGCATGTTGAGTCCAAACTCAGCCTGGCGCTTAGTCGGCAGCGGTTTAACTTGAAGCCTCTCGCTGCCATTGATGTCCAGATGACTTCTTGTGTGCAGTTGCTGAAGATCAAGCAATTGTTTAAGTGTACTGGAAGATCAGAGGCAGAATGCTTATCCTTTTGCAGCAAAAAGAAAGCCTCATTATTAAAATACCCAGTTAAGCTTGACAACCATACACTTGCTTATGACTTCATGTCTATATTTACATACCAGATCAAACAGTAATGTAACACTCAGTTAATAAATTTAGCAGTAACATTGCATCCATCAAGCTAAGTCTGGAGGTCTGAGCATGCAACTAGAATGCAAATGACAAAGGAGAAGAGCAACTCTAAAACAGTTTTATAGCAGTTTCATCAGTCTTACTGAGGTACACAAAGGAGGCAGCATGGGGCTGCCTGAATTACCATTTGTCACCTCACAGAGCTCCTGACTAGCTCAAAAGGAGTCTGAATTAAAACACATCTGTAGCCCATGTCCTTCTGTTAAACAGCTTGCTAGAAATTAAGCAAGAACCTTAATCAGGATCTTGACTTCCTGTATGATAATTGCCTGAAGATGCTCTCATGATAAATTTTCTTTGAATGAAACACTGCATGGGAAGAACTTTCTGTGGTTCTGTGAATGAGATGATGGTTTCAGGCACCTTTCATAGTTTCAGTGGTATTAATGACTGCTTCACCCTCACACTGCCATGTACAGACCTCAAGAAAGTTTATCCAACCAGGTTTATCTATCAGGTTTGTAGTGACCACCACCTGCAAAAGCTGTTGCTTTATAGAACACCCATCCTGTATGGTATGGAGCATAAGGTATGAAGGAGAACAAGGTATATGAAGGAGCATAATTTATGTGGATGGAGTCCATTCACAATCCAGAGTTTATTTGGAAGGTGGCAGTGAGGGGAGGATGCAATTTAGAAGCCCCTAGAATTTCTCTACAGTCATATTCCATGGATTTTTCAAACTAAGACACACTTAACTATAAATAAAGAGTGAATAGATGTGAGTGTGTGTGTGTGTGTAGTGTGCATCAGTTGTACACAATGTAAACTATACAAAAAGAACCTGATGGGCATTGAGGGTTTACTGAGCTCCAGAAGTTCTTGCAGCTGTTGAAATCCCTGCATAAGTCAAAGCAGCTTTCCTTGGAAACCCTTTATTTAACAGAGCCTAAGAGAAAATGAGGCTTAATTTTGCTTTCTATAGCAGAATATAAACACAGGCTTATGAAGGTATTTAGCATCTGTGGATCCTGAGTTATGTGAAGATTTCTGTCCAAAGCCAGCAGGACTATTCACATGCTCAAACTCAGACACCTACTTAAGTGCCTTGCTGGAACAGGGCCAGAAACATAATAGCAGGCCAGCTTAAGCTGATTAGAAATGTTCTGCTGGCTCCAGTGGCAGCAGGATCTAGCCTTTATTGCCACTTTGCAAAATACAGTGCTCAACAGGGGGGAAAAAAAATCAGGCACTCTGTAGTTCTCTCAGTGGTCTATTGGGTAAATTTCGAGTACAAAACAAATGTAGCTTATTTAGCACTAACTGGAAATGTGTATGACAGAGAATGCATCAATTTTTCCACATGAAGATAATATTTGTTGCCTTGAAGAACCTCTTGAAACAGAGTGGCTTGTTCTAATAGGCTGTCCAGCTCCAGATTTCCTCTACAAATGACAAGGAAGAGTAAGATTGAGAGAAATGCTGAAGAGAATCCTTAACCTTTGTCAGTTTCAAGAGAGAAGATGCTTCAAATAATATCATCCTTCATTTTTTAGTTGACTGCTGTTGTAGTTAGTATCTTCAGACACCTGGAGTAGGTAGTTAGTGTATATAGCTTGTTAACCAGGTACTAATAGGCAAACTGGCATGATGGAGTCAACCCATCTGGGGCAAACCTAATGATTCCAGGCATCTCCCTTGCTGCAGAAACCTTTCCATTTGTGTGCTGTGAGGCAATTAACCAAAGGCTGCTGAGCCCTTTCCTCCCTGGAAGCAGAATACCTAACAGGGCCTTCTGCAGTGCTAAGTCTCTGACTGACTACAAATTATCAATACTGATTACCAGATTGCTGCAGTGGGGAGGGGACGGCGTGCTCGGCACTGCAGGGCTGGCCAGACTCCCACAGCCCTTGTCTCCTTCCTCTCTTTGCACCTACAGCTGCTTCATGCTTTGTTCCTAGCGGTGCCACAGCCAGGTTAAAATGCTTCCCATCCTCGGGAGTGGGACAGCAGCATTCAAATAAATAAACGTATACTGCCTTGGTTGCAGCCAGCACCAGGAAAAGATTCAGGATAACTTTGTGTAAGGTGATTAAGAGTGAGCACAGAGCCTGAACAGAATGGGAAATTGAATGGGATTTGCTTCTTGGAGAAGGATCTTAATTGTGTTGGAGCTCTCCACCCATATTTTGCGGGATTTGTGCATGTGTGACTTTAACGAGGAATGATTGGGGAAACTTGAATTGGAATGTGGCAGGCGTAGGTCCTGCCTCATTTCCACCCCTGCCTCGCCCCACCCACCCACCCCCCCCCCCCAAAAAAAAAAAGAAAGAAAAAATAATTTAAAAACAAAAGAAAAAGAAAAAAAAACGGAGAAAGGAAGAAAAAAAAAAAAAAAAAGGAAAAGAAAAATCAGGGAGCGATGCGGTCACTGGGATCTGGATGCTCTCAGCAGGATGACCCCACAGTTCTTCTCCCCCGGCTCCCACACCCTCCACTGCGACTTTCCGCTCCCCACCCACCCCAGCAGCCTCCCTCGAACAAAGGGGCCGGGCTGCTGCTACCGCTCGCTCCCACGGCTGGCTGGAGGACAGGAGCCCCGTCGCCAGACGGGACCCCCAGGGCAAAGTGCTCCCCGAGGAGACCCGGAGACTGCCCGGGGCCAGGGCTCTGGCGGCCGCTCCCGGGGGCCTTGCGGGGGAGATGGGTGGGTGGGCGGTGGCAGGGCGCAGGGTGCGGCTCCTGGCCGGGGGGCGGGGGGGAACAGGCGAGGGTGGGAGGATTCTTTCCTTGCAGCTGAAAAACGCAAGATAACAACAGCCTTGCAAGATACCCCCCCGGGAGAGAAAAACAGGGTGGGAACGGCTTAGAAGATACTAGCTCGCCATGATGCAGTGACCTACTTCAGCACACCCCACCTCCCGTCCCTCCATCCCCCCCTCCCCCTCCCGGCAGACTGCAGGTGCTGGCAGCAGGCAACCGGCGCATCCTCCTCCTCGCTCCCTGCAGCTCCTTGCGCCGGGCTGGGCGCGGCCCTCACCTCATTACGCGCTACCCCCCACCGCCCCTTCGAACCCCGGCACCGCGAGTACCATGCTGCCGACACGGCTTCCCCAGTACCGCCGCCCGATCCGCCCGCATCCCCTCGCTGCCCCGGTGCGGGATTTGGCAGTGCATTCCTCCCCTCTTTCCCTCTTTTCTTCTTCCCAAGGCGGTTCGGTTCCGAAGCTGAGAAGAGGGCTGGCTCTTGGCCGACGGGGGTAGGAAGGCGGTGGGAGGTGTATTTATAGCGAGGATAACTTCCCAAGTAATTTTCTTTATCCTCTTTTATTTTTTTCTTTCTTTTTTTTTTCCCCTCTCTCTCTCTTTTTTTTTTTTTTTTCTCTCCTTTCTTTCCATTAATTTCATAATATAGGTATTCATCCTTAAAATAATGGCTCACAGAATCACAGTGGTAGGGGTTGGAAAGGACCTTTGGAGATCATCTAGTGCAAATTCCCCCCCCCCCCATTTCAGAGAAGGCTGAAATGGCTGAAAGCCGTTTAAAATGATTCTGTGCCCATGTGCTGACCTCACCCATCAGTAAATCATTCCTCTGATCACAGGCTAAATCACTAAAAGAGCCTCGGCATCCCACACCCTCTCCTTTTTCTTTTCTCTTCCCCCCACCCCACCCCCCATCAGTTAAAGAAATTTAAAAGCTGCTTAGCATTGTCTTGATTTTTTCCTAAGCTTTGGGGATGCAGAGAAGAGCACCCATGTAGGCAGCAGTCCCCGTTGTACTGGCTGAAGAAAAAGAGATGCAGTTTCTTACCCATTGCTGTTTTAGCCATGGTGGGATGTGCAGCCTCTCAGAGGTGGTGAAGGCAAAGGGGTCCGGCTACAGCAGTGGAGAGAGGAAGAGAAGACTGAATAAGGCACTGAGTCAGCAGAGTGGGGCTGTGCAAGAGAAGGAGCAAGAGGCAGGAGCCCATGAATAATTATTGCTCCTCCACCCAAGCAGATTGGCTCTAGAGGTCCCCTGACATGACTCCTGCAGAGCCAGAATCTCCAGGCATTAAATATTGATCCACCAATGGTGCTTGGAGTACAAAGTGCCAGAATGCAGTTTGAAATGGAAATCAGTCCTAGGATGCCTCTCCCCCCTCGGTCTGGCTTGAATAGTACGTTCCATGTCAAATGTTTTATGTCTTACATGAAAAAAGCCTATTGGTGTTGAATGCTCTGCTGTTGCTACCTGTAAAACAGGCACAAATTAATTTCATTCCAAAGATATGACCACAAAATGGGCCAGTGCAAGGGGTTTTCTAAATCACTGCAGTAAAGCAGCTGCTCAGGTTATTTTTTTTTCCTCTGCATCCCATTTCCTACAAATGTACACAGCATATACAGTTGGTCTGTACCCAACGTTTCTGCATTATGGTGCTTGTTTTTGTCACCCCCAGACTGAACCCTGGACAACTTGAACTCTGTTCTAAAACTTGGGGACTGGCAGCTGGACCCACTCACACTCCGCAAGGGCTCTGGAAAGCCAAAACCAGGGTAAAAGTGAAGTCCATAATCACTTCCCTGATGTGCCATAACAAGTGCCACTGGGAATCTGCAAACTTAATTCACTTGATAACATGTGCAGAGCAGAACCTGAAATGATTACTACACCAAAGAGGATGGACACATTTTAAGGATTCTCTACAATAATCTGAAGGGTTCTCTGTCCCCAGCGAGAGGAAGACCAGTGAAGTGACTAACAGCCACTAAACAAATGTGGGTGGTTAAGGCTCTTGCTAGAAACATGGCAGTAATGGGACCCATTTGTACACCTCCAAGGGCTGGAAGCTGTTGCCAGCCTAGAGAAGACAGTGTCTGAGACTGTGTTAGAGGAGGACACTCCATCTTTAACTTCTCATCCTGCAGCTCATTTGCCTCTCCCAGGGGAAAAAGCAGCCTTATTGCCAAAAGCTTGCAGTGATAACAGACTCTTGCACTGCTGCAAGCACAAGGGGCATAGAGCAAGTTTTCAGCTTCAAGTCTCATTTCATGATGTATATGGGTGGGTGGAAAAAGTAGGATAGTGAGGGCAGAGGTCTGCAAGCTATGTTCTTCCAGAGGAGCCAGAACATTGGAACTGTCCTTCCTTCAGTGGTGCCATTTGCAGGTGTTCAAGAGGGGATTGGACGTGGCACTTGGTGCTGTGGTCTAGTCATGAGGTTGGTGGTGACAGGTTGGACTCGATGACCTTTGAGGTCTCTTCCAACCTTGGTGATACTGTGATACTGTGTGATACTGTGATACCATGTGGCAACACTGTCTCTGGTGCTCTTCTTCTTTGTGTACACTCTTAGACCAGTTAGTGCAGGATTCTGCTTTTCAAGGTTTTTTTTTTTTTCTGAGGTCAGGAAACAGCATTTTTTAGGGTTGCTCAGCTTTGACAAGAGAAGGCTCCAGGGACACCTTATAGCAGCCTTCCAGTACCTAAAGAGGGACTACAGGAAAGATGGGGAGGGACTGTTTATCAGGGAGTGTAGCGACAGGACAAGGAGTAATGGCTTTAAACTGAAAGAGGATAGATTTAGATTAGATGTAAAGAAGAAATTCTTCCCCATGAGGAGGATGAGGCACTGGAACAGGCTGCCCAAAGAAGTTGTGGAGGCTCCAAGCCTGGAAGTGTTCAGAGCCAGGACTGATGGGGCCTTGAGCAATCCAGTCTAATATGAAGTGTCCCTGTTCATGGTAGGGAAACTGGCATGAGATGTTCCTTCTGACCCAAACCATTCTATAATTCTGTGATCTTTGAGTAAAACAGGGCTGAGAGTAAGAGTCAGAGGTCAGTTTTCCCTTTTGAGTTACTATTGGTGATTTCTGAATTGAGGGAACTAGTGAGTTGCTTCAGTAAAGCCTGTAGTAAAGTTGTTTCAGTAAAGGCTGGAAGTGAGCCTGGGGAGAGAAACGCTACCAAACCATGCAGCATGCACAGTGAGATGCACGTGGCTCTCCATTGTGAGAGCTGCAGCACAGCAGAGGCAGTGATGGCTCTATGCTGAGGCAGCTTGCCTGTTCAGTGGGGGGAGCATGAGGCAGGGTACAAACCACCACGGGCACAAACTGGAACCCAGGAAGTCTGACCTAAACATAAAGAAAAACTTCTTTACTCGGGGTGCTGGAGCCGTGGATCATGGCTGCCCAAAGAGGTTGTTGAGTTTCCTTCGCTGGAGACTTTCGACCCACATGAACATGATCCTGTGCAACCTGCCCTGGGTGGTCCTGCTTTGGCAGGTGGGTTGGACTCGATGATCTTTAGAGACCCCTTCCAGTCCCCGCCATCCTGTGATTTCTGGAAGGACCTGCCCTCGCCGGGGAGCCCCGGGAGTTCTGCAGCCTATTTCTAGTGAAACCATTCTGGGTCTTCACCTGTGTGAGATCGAGATCTAATCATGCCAGGATGTCTGTAGTGAAAGGAACTTATCCTCGATAGCAACGGTGAGAACCCACCGTGCACTACTCGCAGAAGGGCGGAGCCCAGAGAACCTCGCCCTAATCCCCCAGACACAGCCCCGCAGCCCCCGGTCCTGCGGTAGGGACGTTGTACCCGGCCTTAACAGGGAGCACGCAGTGCGGGGCTGCGCGGCGCGGCTGGCGGCGGCGGGGCGCGGGAGGAGCCCGTCTGTGAGCTCTCCGTGGTGCTGGACCGGGCGGGCAGGGAAGGGACAGGACACCGGCGGAGAGGGAGGAGGACGGAGCAGGCAGCGTGGCGACAAGCAGGGGCTAGGCGCGGCAGCGGGGCGGTTCCTTTCCCGCGCCCCACGCCCCGCGGAGCAGATGAGGGGCGGTGGCTGGGAGGGAGTGGCCTGCGGCTCGGCTCTGCGGAGCTCAGCTGCCCCGGTCGTGGAGGGGGGTGAGGGAAGACACCAAGAGTGTGCTGCTATAAAGAGGCTCGGCTCGGCTCGGCTCGGCTCCCCCACCCCCGAGCCGCGGCAAGCGGCACGCCCAGCAGGCAGCAAACGCGCCCTGACATCTGTATTTTTTTCATTCAATTCCGGGGTTTTTTCCTCCCCCGAGCTGAGGCAGCAGCAGTGGGGTGATCCCCACGGCGATGGGTTCCCGCAGCCCCGGGCAGGAGGGAATTGCCTGTCGCCTTCGCTGCAGCCACCGCCGCAGTGACGGCAGCCTCTCCCCGCTCCCTTCCACGGCTCCGCCCGCCCTTGCCGCATCCCTGCCCGAACCACCAGGGTGCCCTCGGCTGGAACCGGAATCAGGACTTTCTGTAAGCCCCTTCCGAAGGAGCTGGGCGAGTTGTCAGACTGGGAGCTGCGGTGAGTGGCTCGGTTGTCTCTCAAGAATGGTGGACCAGACTCCTGGGGGAAGCAGCGCAAAAAATTGTGCGGCAATCACTGTCATGTCTAACTCTCGGCATGTACCAAAGCAGTTACCAGACACTCCACATAGCGCTTCCGATCCACTGCTGCCTCTCAGTGTTGTGTTTCACGCACATTTAAGAGGAACATTCACTAAGCTCCAGGACATCCTGGCAAGGCAAAGATTTGTTCTCTTTCACAAGCTGGGCCTTCTCTTAATTGACATTATAATGCACTTGCAGCCCAGGTGTGTGGATGCATGGGCTGTAAGGATGCACAGGCTGCTGAGCAAAGCACTCATTAACTTCTTCTGAATACCAGGGGAATATAATTGAGGCTTTCACCCTACTTGTTTGAGGATTCTTCTGGGGCCTTGGCCAGATCATTGAAAACTGTTCTTTTTCCCCCTTTCTATTTCTTCTTTTCTACATTTGTTGGAACCTTTTACCTGCCCCACCCATACCCCAAGCTTCCCCTGGTGCATTTGCAGCCATATCCTGACTGCATCAAAAGAATTGTGACCAGCAGGAAAAAATAAGATGATTCTCCCACTCTGCTCTGCTCTCATGAAACCTCACTTGGACTGTTGCATCCAGTTGTGGGGCCCTCAATGCGAGAAGGACATTGAACTGCTGGAATGGGTCCTGAGGAGACTGTAAAGATGATCAGATAGCTGGAGCACCTTCCCTGTGGAGACAGGGTATGAGCGTTCTTCAGCCTGGATAAGAGAAGGCTCTAGAGAGACCTTACAGCAGCCTTCTGGTACCTGAAGGGGACCAACAAGAAAGCTGGGGAGGGACTTTTTACAAGGGCTTGTAGTGATAGGATAAGACGAAATGGGTTGAAGCTTGAGGTTGGGAGGCTTAGACTGGATAACAGCAAGAAATTCTTTGCAGTGAGGGTGCTCAGACACAGGAACAGGTTGTTCAGGGAAGCTGTAGATGCCCCCACGCTAGAGGTGTTCAAGGCCAGGCTGGATGAGGCCTTGAGCAACCTGGGCTAGTGGAAGGTGTCCCTGCCCATGGCGGAGGGGTTGGAACTGGGTGATGTTTAAGATCCCTTCCAACACAAACCATTGTATCAGGGAAAGCAATCCTGGAAAGATCAATGTTTACACTCACTTTGAAGACTATTGTTGGTAGGTGAATTAACTACATTGGCACTGAAATAATACAAACTGCAGACGTGGGAGCAGGCTGTGAATCTCACGCTCTCCGCCTGTGCTTTGTTTCTCTGCTGCACAGGCTGGGAGTCTGTGCAGCCTTGTTTAACTTTCTTAAATACCTTGAGAAATTCAGTTTCTCTCATTGACTTTTGGGAGGCTGGTTTACACTTAACCTTTGTCATTAGCAAATATAATGGCCTTAATTAAAGCAGCTCTTTTCTTTCTTTCTTGCCCCTCCCTCCCCCCCTTTGGTCACTCTTACTTCTTTGGGCCTCCTGGAGCAATTTCTCTTTGTGTCTAGGTAATTTTAGAAAATTAATTAGTAATTAGTTCATGATTAGCTTGTCTTCATCCCTACTGCTTCCAACTCCTCTCCAAAACCTGTGGTAAAAGATACTATTCAGACTGTAGGATGAAATCCTCGAAAGTCAAAGAAAAATGGTGCCTGTATAATCTTAATTACCCTTCTTCTGCATACACACAATGAAACACTTTTAAATGATATACTCATATGCTGGCTTTTTTTCCCCCACCAGATTCTCCTTACATGCACAAGAAGATGGATGGTACTGCCTTGGTGAGTACTGCTTGATATTTTAGTTCCATTCTTTTCTCGTAAAAGCAGACCTTGACACAGTCCTCTGTGCCCCTGAAAGCATGGCTATACTGTATTTTTCTTGCAGGAATGTGTGCCAGAATGTTTTCCTGATGTGGGTGATAAAACCCCATCATGTCCAGCCTTATTCTTCAGAGCAGGTTAAGTGTAGACTGGAAAATGTTAGTGCAGTTTGTTGTTTCAGTAAGCAGCTAAACCCTAAGTATAGTGCTGTAACATTTAGAGGAGACCACAAACATATTCATGTGTGATTTTGTAGTATTTTGGCTTTCTTATATCCTCCCCCCTGCCCTGAAATTTCCTACAGGATGCTATAAATGTACCAAGCAGATGAAAAGACTGTGTGCTGAAAGCACCAGGAGAAAGAAAGAGCACTGATGCACTTGCATAGCTGTGTCTTGTATCTAAAGCTTTGTCACCATTTTCACCTCAAATTCATCTCTTCTCTTTCCTGTGTAACACTTGAGTTATAGACCAGTGTATGCCATTACATTGCTGTTAGCTTCTGAAATGGTGCCCTTTGTTGTTGTTTGATGGTTTTGTGTTTGTTTCTCCCTGGGCATGGCCTATCTAAAAGTCATCTTGTTAAAAGTCATCTTGTTAAAAGCTTGATAGTGGCTTGATAAGGCAGCTGCAAACAATGTCACCATTAGGGCTTTCAGCTGCTGCTCATTCCACACGCAGGGTGGAATAGTGCAGCTTTAGCGCTCGCCTGGTTTCACGCAGGCTTTCATACTTGCATGGCTGCACGTGGCGCTCCTTTCAGCAGCGTTCAGGATCTCTGTGGGGAAGCTGAATAATGGTATTAGGGTATTTGTGGGTATTTTTTTTTCCCCTGGAAATCTGTCAGCGATGGCTTAATGCTAACACAGGGATTGTACACAATGAGATCTCCCTCAGTACCCTTGACCATGACGTACGAGCTTGAGCTGTGCGAGGCTGCACAATGGGAGTGACTTAGGCGCATCTAGGCTGCCCTGTGCTGCAAATGCATAAACCACCAGAGGAACTGTGGGGGAACATGGGGCAAATTGAGGTGGAAAGCAGTTGTGTGATTATCAATGAGGACAGCATCTTCATGAGACCATGAGAACCTTTGTGTGGGATCAGACCAAGGGGGTAGCCAAGAGGGGTTGGTCTCTTCTTCCAGGCAATCAGCAGCAGTACAAGAGGATCCAGTCTCAAGCTGCACCAGGGAAAGTTTAGGCTCGAGGGGAGGAGAAAGTTCTTCACAGAGAGAGTTGTTAGCCATTGGAATGTGCTGCCCAGGGAGGTGGTGGAGTCACCGTCCATGGAGGTGTTCAAGATGGGATTGGACGTGGGACTTGGTGCCATGCTTTAGTAGTCATGAGGTGTTGGGTGACAGGTTGGACTTGATGATCTTTGAGTTCTCTTCCAACCTTGGTGATTGCATGATTCTATCTGTCCAGTAGCTTATAAATTATATATCCTCCCATGCCAAGACCACACCAGGTAAGAGGATTCTCTAGTCAGTGACATCTTGCCTAGGGTGAATGTTAACTAACATTAGTAGAAAAACGCTTGGAGAATGAAGTGTAGGAGAAATAATAATGATGATGATTCTAATAATAATATTTCTGGTCTTGCTCTTAGCCCATTGAAAGTTTACAGGAAATTTCATTTAATGACCATTTTTGCTCACAGTTTTGCCAGACTTCGTCTGCCGGTCTCACTGTTGCGTGCCCCTCGATTATTGTTTGTGTTTGAAAAACGTCAGCTGAGATGCTTTAGCTGGTTTTGAGGATACATTTTCTGCAGTATGACAATGTTTTGCTCATCCTGGTGATTCTTTACCCCCCCCCCCCCCCTTAGAAATGCAGTAGCTGTTTTGCAATAGGCAACTGAAATCTGGCAGGCAGTTTTGGTTGCAGAGAGATGGACTGTCTTTTCACTGCTTAAACCTGGTAACACTTTAATGCTTTAGGGGGGAAAAACCCAGCCCTGTGTTTATACTGCTTTTGGAGACACCTGCTAAAATCTTAAGAGCTAAAAATCTCTGAAGCATTCTCAGAGAGGAGAGAAACCTTTTTTTTTTTTTTAACACTGTCTGTCTCTTCTTTTGGGATTGACAGATGGTCAGAGAAGTAGGAAATGGGATGGACTAAATACTCATTATGAAGAACACAAAGACAGAATAACAACTGGAGTAATGAGGGAAAGCTGGTAGGGGCTGGACAAAAGAGCTGTAATGAAGAAGCCTTTGGGAGCACAGATAATTAGGGTCACAGAAGCAGACCAAGGGGAGAGTTGGGTTGCGAGACAGGACCTGCCTTTTGTTTGCTGAAAAGATGAGGGACAAGGATTTGAGGCATAACGTGGTGAGATGGTTGCTTGGCAACCTTAATTCTGTCCCCTCACCATACATGTGTGATCACATGTTGTTTTTATGCAGGGTTTCTGGCTCAGGCGTGGTGCAGGATTGACTTGCCCTAGGGATGTGCTAGGGCTGTGCAGGAGAGACAAGTTACGCCCAGGTGACTTCTGCTTCACTTGCTGCTTCAGCTGGGAAGCCATTCATGGATGAAGCAGAGAGTAAAGGAAGTCCTTGTCACTTTTGCCTTGGACTTTTCCTATCTAGTGCTGATACAGACACTTAAACTAGATCTGTTATCTCTTTATGTGGAACCTGTAATAGTCTAATAGCTTCTAATTATCTAATTTTCAATGACCACCTTTGGAATCTTAAATCCAACTTGCCCAGCAGTCACAGCTGCAGATGATGCTGCAACCTCTGTGCCTGAAATACTGTTAAATACTTCTAAATTCCATCTGGGATGCCTCAGGATGTCTAAAATCACTGAATATCTCTGCCTTTATTTTTTTTCCTGTGCCTCCACAGCCTGTGTTTCAGACATCAGTTCTACCTCTTCCTTACCGTTGTGAATTTTTGTGAAGCTAAATTAATTTGCATTTGTGCAGCACTCAGATATTGAAATGATAAGCACCACTGAGAAGCCCTGGAGGAAATTAATAATTCTGCCATCATAACACAATTGAAGAATGGGCAGTAAACAAATTGTGGGCCACACAGGGAGTTAGGAGGTGAAAGCAAAGTATTGATTAGCTGTTGGGTGAATGAAAGAGTGATCCTATGCAAAAGGAGAGATTAAAGACTGTGTCAAAATACACAGATACAGGATGTTATTATCACCCTTGTACAGGAGAGACTTCCAAGAGAAGGGTTAAGCAATGATTTGATGCCCCACCTGCTTTTTTGTGTCTCTAGGGCAGGGTGGGTTGTTTGGGTAGCTTGGAGTTTCAGGTTTGTGATGAGTACTTTCATGGTTATATTCCTATTTTCAATGTGTAAGGTTCACAAGTGAGACTAGAAGGTGATGGAGCTTTTGGAGGTTCTTTTCTCCTTGGGGACTTTGCTTCACACTCTGCCCCATGTAGTCACTGTCTCCAAATAGTATGGTTGGGTACACTAAGGGTAAACAGTTAATTGGCGCCAGGGAAGATAGTGGCAATGCTTAACAGCTTCTGCCTGGAGATTAGATAAACATCTTCAATGCTGCTGTTTGCAAGGAAAAAGGTGTTAATAGTAAGAGCTCCTGCAAATAGGGACCTACTGACTTACTAACAACAAAAATCATTTAAAGAGAATAAAGAATTGTTTCCTTTTGACTTTATTGGTTACTGATACAAAGTGGGGTTTGGTAGTGTCTGCTTGTAGATATTGTAGGTATGGGGATCAATAGCAATCAGCTGGGTCACATAACATTTCTCCCCATGTTTGTTGGTTTAGCTCTGAACTTGCACAGCTCCTGAGTTCCCACCTGAGCTGCTGCTCTGTGACATGGGTGATGGTTCTGCCAGCTGGCATGCATCTGTTCTGAGCCTTTTGGCCTTTTCTTGTTCTTATTATTTGTATGCAGCTCTGCAAGGCCTGTATAGTGCAGTCCCATATCATGAAGTGCCCCCTCAGTTTTTGTCCTGTGGCATAATTACAACAGACCTTTGTGTCTGCCATATGGAGAAGGTGGTACAAAACCAGTGTAATCAGCAGCCTACACTCTTTATGCTTTTTGCTCTGCATTGCTGTTTCTCTCCTTCCCCCCACCCCATGTCTGGAATTTGAGTGTAATCATTATGTCCACGAGGAATGAATCTTTTCCTGAAAATCTTCAGACAAAGAAGTAAAAGGGAATCTTATTAAGCCACAGAACTTGAAAAGACCGTGAGCTATTATTCATATGAGTTAATTCAACAGCCAATTAAAGCAGTAACACACTTTTATCTTTGCTCGGGCTCAAAAAATCCTGCCTGAGTTCTGATTTCCTATTCAGTCAAATGCTGTTAAGTCAAGGGCTCTAACTTTAGCCAGAACATTAAAAACCCCCAAAGAACAAAAGCTGCCTGCTTTTGTCGATGGCTCCATGGTATAGAGCCATTGTAATAAGCAAACAGGGAGAAATCACATTAGATTAAAACTTCCAGTTCGGCTTCTGAGTGAGCCTGCCTGGAAATGTGGTTTTATGCTTATTTTTAAACTGAACTTCAAATTGCTCAAAAGCCCTTTGAAGTGTGAGGGTTTTGGGTGGACTCACTGTGTTCCCCTGGAGCAGCTGATCGGTGGAGAAGTCTGGGTGGATCATAGTGTTGGTAACCTACACATGATACCTTCACTCAATACATGAAAGCTGTTTTTATCTGAAGGGTGAAAAGGAAAAATGATTGATGGAAGTTTCTGTGGAACAAATGATGCTGTAAGCTGAAGAATCTTCTGGGGCAGATTCAAGAATCTGTTGGCAGACCAGAATTTACTGCTGTTGCTAGCTACAGTTGTACTCCACAGACTTCTGTAGGATATCAGCTTCCATAGGCTGGTAGCTTTTGGAAGTCAATCTCAGGCAGAACTATTTCTCTTCTTTATGTGCAGTAGAAAAATCCAGCTTCTTGCTGTCCTCGACATTCTAACATATCTCTAAGGTTTAAGCAACATTTTGGTGCTGACTGAATCTCACAAAGCCAAGAAAGCTGAGGCTGTAAACTCATCTCCTTTTGAGGTTGTTACATTTATATTATGGCAGGGTAGCTGCGACATGAGATCATGCAGTGCGGGGAGGGTGCTACAGATGTAGCAAGGTGATTTAGAGGATGTCACCTCTGAGCTCTTGGATTTCCAGATTGAATAGCTGGGCAAGGATCAAACTGTGTCCTTTCAAAGGGTGGATAATCTGAAATTGCTTATTAGATGCCTGGTTTGCAGTGAAATTCCGGAAACAGGACTCACAGAGCCAGCAATCTTTGATCTCCTTTAGCTACAATCCTTACTCTGCTGACCTTTCTGTCTTTGCAGATGGGCAGAACAGAATAAGAAATTAGAAAGTCTCTTCATGTATTGAACAAACACTCAGTCACTCTTACATCTAACAACTATGTGGCAAAATGGCTCACATTTTCCTAAAACTTTTCTGGAAAGAATAGAATAGAACAGAATAGAATAGACCAGGTTGGAAGAGACCTTCAAGATCATTGCGTCCAACCCATCAACCAATCCAACCCACCTAAACAATCGTGTCCAACCTATCATCCAACACCATCTAATCAACTAACCCATGGCACCAAGCACCCCATCAAGTCTCCTCCTGAACACCTCCAATGATGGTGACTCCACCACCTCCCCAGGCAGCCCATTCCAATGGGCAATCACTCTCTCTGTACAGAACTTCTTCCTAACATCCAACCTAAACCTCCCCTGGCGCAGCCTGCAACTGTGTCCTCTTGTTCTGGTGCTGGCTGCCTGGGAGAAGAGACCAACCTCTGCCTGTCTACAACCTTCCTTCAGGTAGTTGTAAAGAGTAATAAAGTCACCCCTGAGCCTCCTCTTCTCCAGGCTAAGCAGCCCCAGCTCCCTCAGTCTCTCCTCATAGGGCTTGTGTTCCAAACCCCTCACCAACTTTGTTGCCCTTCACCTGAAGGGACTGAGATACAAAAGAAATCCACTAATCTTTGTGAAAAATGGCTATTTTTTAAATGTGAATTTCTCTGCCAGCTAAGTCCATCTTCTGTTTTCCATTGTGCCTTTTGCTCTTTTAGGTTCCAGTCTCTTCTCAGTCATTTTCTTGAGAAAACAAGAGGCTCTGGCCCCTGCAGTTTCTTGCTGTAAGGCATTATCTTAAGCTTGAGCTTTATGGCTCTTATTCCATTTCTGTCCTTTTTTTCACTCTTTTTTAATTTTATTTTTTATTTAAGGGATGTAGGCAGGAGCTGCCCAGGGAGGTGGTGGAGTCACCATCCCTGGAGGCGTTCAAGGGGGGATTGGATGTGGCATTTGGTGCCAGGGTTTAGTCATGAGGTCTATGGTGACAGGTTTAGACTTGATGGTCTTTGAGGTCTCATCCAACCTTGGTGATTCTGTGATTCTGTGAAAATAGGCTCATCACCAGGCAGAAGCTGCTTCTGCATTTGCTCATTTCTTTTCATGTGTTCAAAATGGTATTAACTTTTCTTGCCATAATAGAGTTGCTTAAAAGGTCATACCATGTCCCCACTGGGACTTCTAGATGCCTTCTAGACTGCCTTTCCAGGTTACTGTTTTCTGTTATGCTAGACTGCCTCTGTCTGGCTTTACACTTTTGTGTTGGAACATCTTTAAATGCAGATATTTATTATTTCCAAATATAACACACTTATTTTTTTCATATGTGACACACATTGGAACGGGTTGCCCAGGGCGGTGGTTGAGTCACCATCCCTGGAGGCGCTGAAGAGGGGGTTGGACGTGGCACTTGGTGCCATGGTCTAGTCATGAGGTCTGTGTTGATAGGTTGGACTCGATGATCCTCAAGGTCCTTTCCAACCTAAGTCATACTGTGATACTGGTACTGTGACTCTATCTTAGACACTACAGCAATGATTTAAAGCTAACTGATAAAAGCACAAACCAAGTATTACATTTTTAACAGATTTATTTCATCTAGTATCAGGCCCTGCGATTTACATGTCTCATAAGTAGTGTTGTGTCCACATGTAAATAAGCATAAGATCCCTAAGGTCATGAAAACACTCCCTGCCTTCACTAGGAGAGGAGGTAGGCTCCTCCTTAGGTAACTCTGTGAGCATGAAAATGTTTGACTGTGATGTTTGCAAAGTGCTGGGGCAGAGTGTCATCCTGCTAAGCACCACGTTTAATTCCGTGAGCAGTTTCATGAATTGGAGCTATTGCAGGTGCAGTAAATGCTCCAATCAATAGTGTGTCATCAGTTCATTAAGTTTTAAGGCTGGAAAGGACTATTGCTTTCTCTGAGTCATTCTGCAAATAATTATTTTTTGAAGTCACAAATTTTATTAGTATATTCATATTAGCTAGGATCAGTTTAATACTCCTGCTCAGATTGCTGCCAAATACTGCTTCACGTTGAGTTTGTGCTAGATCCTGCTTGGGGAATCTGCCTAGAAAGTACCTCTTTGGATAAGGATGCTGAGCTTTTTCTTGTTTTCTTTAATCTCCGTGGCTAATCAGCCTTTAGACATTTAATGTGATCACATTTAGGGCATTTCCAAAAGACCAAATGAGTTCAAGTGTATCTTGCAGAAATCTGTTACATGAATATAACAATTTTCTATCCCTCATGAGCTTTTCCATAAGCAAACACTAGGTATTATATGGATCAATGAAGTGTTCCTGTATTGCCAAACCAGTTCTGATTCCTGTCATTGGGTTTTACTTGCAGTCCTTTCTCTGGCAATAGATTTTACAAATGGAAGAAATTAATTTTTCTGAAAGGATGATAAGAATCCAGAGGGGCAAAAGGAATGCAGCATCCATCACTTCTGAGAAACTGTGTGTCTCTCTTGCTGAAAAGCAGTCATTTTCAAAGTAAATAGGGCACATGTTGGAGAGCTCAGCTTTTCAATTCAGTAATGCATTTAATTTGGCATTATTAAACATCAGCTATGGCAGCAGTGACCCTAAAGTGTGTCCAGTGCTGGGCCCCTCAGTTTAGGAAAGATGTTGAGTTGCTGGAACGTGTCCAGAGAAGGGCAACAAAGCTGGGGAGGGGTTTGGAGCACAAGCCCTGTGAGGAGAGGCTGAGGGAGCTGGGCTTGCTTAGCCTGGAGAAAAGGAGGCTCAGGGGTGACCTTATTGCTGTCTACAACTACCTGAAGGGAGGTTGTAGACAGGTGGGGGTTGGTCTCTTCTCCCAGGCAATCTGCGACAGAACAGGAGTACACAGTCTCAGGCTGCACCAGGGGAGGTTTAGACTGGATGTTAGGAAGAAATTCTTCATAGAGAGAGTGATTGGCCATTGGAATGTGCTGCCCAGGGAGGTGGTGGAGTCACCATCACTGGAGATGTTTAGGAAGAGACTGGATGGGGTGCTTGGTACCATAGTTTAGTTGATTAGATAGTGTTGGATGATAGGTTGTACTTGATGATCTCAAAGGTCTCTTTCAACTTGGTTAATATTCTATTCTATTCTATTCTATTCTATTCTATTCTATTCTATTCTATTCTATTCTATTCTATTCTATTCTATGCAAAATTCAGTAGGTTTGAAGTAATATAGTACTGTCCATACCCCTTTGTTATCTCAATAGTCATCTATCTCACCATTGGAGCAGTAGGATAGTAGTTTTTCCTACGTCTGCAGTGATTCTAGGGGCTAAGGATTTGCCCTGGGCAGCCCCATGAGAAGAAAGGACTGTAGCATAGCATCCATTTTTTAACACTAAGGTGACACAGTTACTTGAACATTTCAGTTGTGGTGACGAATGGAACTGCTCTGACAGTAATACCAGCAAGCTTTTTTAATGTGTTGGGTTTTTTTGCTTCTTTTTCCTGGTGTGTCAGGCTTAACAAGATTTTGTTCCCATTTTGTGGGCTTTTTTTTGGTAGTTATGGAAACTGAGGTAAGTTGGTAATGTGCCTTTTGAAAGGCCACAGCTTGCCAGTCAGCATGTTTCACTAAGAAATGTGTTTGCTTTACTCAGGAATCCAGGTGTTCAACTAAACCTTTGTATAGCAAAAAGGAAAAAATCCCCTCATACAGTAACTGTCAATCTTCTAATATGATTTCATTCCATCCAAAATAATCCAGTTTGCATGCTCCAGTCAATGGTAGGATGTCCATTGGTAAATGGATTCCTGATAGGAGTGTGGAAATCTGTTACTTCTCAGCACAGAAATGGAACATTGTGTCCACTTTATACACACATTTTAAACACTGTTCAAGGATTTGAGAGGGCAATGGAGAAAAAAAAAAAAAGAACTACCAAAATGATTCATGAGCTGCAAGAAATACCTCACCCCATGAGAAATAAAGGAATTGGTATGTTAGTGAATTAATAACAAGACTCAGAGGTGACCTCATTACGCTACGTGAGCGTAGTCACAGTAAGAAAATCGTGAGTCCTATAGAAGCGATGGTTGGAAGCTGTCACCAGGCAAATTCAGATTAGGAATTCTGTGCCTGTTTTTAACAGAGTGATTAATCATTGAAATACATGATGAAGGGAAGAGATGGATTCCCCATCCCTCATTTTCAAATTAAGATGGGGTGTCATTCTGAAAGATGTACTTAAATCAGACACAAAGTTATTGAGCCCAATACAAAGGTAATGGACTGTAGTAAGCAGATCAGATGAGGTGCTCACAGGTGGCCTTTCTGGGTTTGAACACTGTAGTTCCATGAGATCGTGTCCCTGCCAGGAGCTGGGTGAGGAAATAGTGGGTTTTTCATGTATCATAAGTTGCATCTCTTGGAAAACACAGGTTGCCCAGCCCCTACTCTGCTATTCAGGTGTGTGGAGTATCCTCTAGAAGAATTTGTTTGTGATAATCCTGGCAAAATGAGCTAGCCCAATTCACTGTCCAAAGAAAGCTATTGAAGACTGTTGGCTTTAATATATCATGGATCAGGTGACCCAGTTGTGTCTATTGACATAGTGTAAACACTTCTGTGCCAACTTAAGTGTTTGTGATGCCAGCTAGGATGCAAACAGTATAAGAAAAGAGTGTGTCAAGAGGGATGTAGCACAGCCCAGGGTGGAAGGCACCTGAGGACATGTCTGGACCACCCAACTGCCCACAATGAGAACAAACTTTGTGGAAAGACAAGGTTTCTCAGGACTTCCCAGCTTCTGGTGATCACTAGTCGGGAGGTTTCTTAAGCAGCACCTGGAACGCTGTGCTTAATGTCCTGCCCCCTGAATTGCCCTAGAGCTATTTGTGTTGTCTACTCTAAGATCCAGTGATAACAAGCCCTACAGTTTAATAGTACACTGTACAAAAAGCCTCACTTCACTTTAACCCAAACCTGCTCTTTACCCACAGTTTACCCAGTGAGAAATAATGAACGATCATTTTTCCTCTCCCACGGTCACTGTTTTACTAAAGATCTGGCATAGTTCTGTTCTTTTACCCCAGCAGTGAGATGCAAATATGTCTTTGTGCTCTTCCTGCTTTAAAGCATGAGATTAAAATGTGATGCTGATGACATTAAAAATAATGGAGCAAACACACGTTGCACCTAAAGGTCTTAGCTATAATGAGTTTTGGCTTCACTCAGTAAAGAAAACCCTTTGACAAAGCAGAGCCTATTCAGGCCTGAGCAAGCTGTGGAAAATCAATTTTCCATGGCTGCTTTGGCCCTGTGCAAAAGCTTAGCGGTTTTTATAGTGAACCAAGCCTTTTGTTTTATGATTTGTTCTGCTTATAAATTGGGGGGATTGAGCTACTAATTTGCAAAGGACAAACAAATCTTGTGTGACAGTTTAATCGCCTAATTAATATCTGAAGTCAGAAGTTTTATTGTGGCTTTGCGGCTTTTGGGGGACTTTGCATATTAACACCTGAGCAGGAGAGTGGGGCAAAACATATCATGAATCTATCAAATGTCAAAAGCTGTGACACAGCTTGAAGTGAGAATTTTTGCAAGGAAATGATACTTGAATAATTGCCACGGTGTTAAAACCGCAGCCCTGTGGAGGCTCATGGAAAAACTTCTTTTCAGCAGAGTTCCACAGCACTGCTCTCAATGCATTAATAAGGAAAATTACCACTGGCTCTGTTGGGATGAGGTTGGCTCCAGTTTCTTGGAACAACAGTCTGATTCTGTTATGCACACTCGTGTGCCATGAATCTTCTGCATGTTAGGGTTCTAACTTTCCAGTCAAAGTGTTGTACACCGTGAATAACCCAGGTTCAGTCTTGCAGGCTGTAGGTATTGGTACAGAGTCAAGGGCTGAGGAGAGAGCAGGTGTCTTTATCAATGATCTGGACAAAGGAATTGAAGGCATCCTCAGTCAGTTTGCAGATGATACCAAGCTGGGAGGGAGTGCTGATTTGCTTGTGGGTAGGAAGGCTCTGTGGAGGGGTCTGGACAGGCTGGATCAATAGGCTGAGGCCACTTGTATGAGATTCAAGAAGGTCAAGTGCTGGGTGCCATACCTGGGTGTTGTACCTGCATCAGAACAACCCCATGGATGCTCCAGATTTGGGACAGAGTGGCTGGAAACTGCCCAGCAGAGAAAGACCTGGAGCTGTCGGTAGACAGGTGGCTGAATATGAGACAGCATGTGCCCAGGTGGCTAAGAAGGCCAACAGCATCCTGGGATGCATTTGGAACAGTGTGGCCAGCAGGATCAGGGCAGGGATTGTACCCCTGTACTCAGCACTGGTGATGCCACACCTTGAGTGCTGGCTTCAGTTTTGAGGCCCTCACTACAAAGAAGAGCACTGAGGTGCTGGAGCATGTCCAGAGAAGAGCAATAAAGCTGGTGAAGGGTCTGGAGAACAGGGCTGGTGAGGAGCAGCTGAGGCAACTGGGATTGTTTAGCCTGGAGAAAAGAAGGCTGAGGGAAGACCTTCTCACTCTCTACCTCCATTTGGAGGTTGTAACCAGGTGAGTCTTGGACTCTTCTGCTTAGTAACAAGTGATAAGATGAGAGGAATTTGCCTCACGTTGCACCAGGGGAGGCTTTGGTTGGAGATTAGAAGAAACTTCTTCACTGAAAGGACTCTCAACCACTGGAAGAGGCTTCCTAGAGAGGTGGTTGAATCCCCATACTTGGAGGTGTTGAAGAGAGGCAGAGATGTGGTGCTGAAGGACATGATTTAGCACTGGCCTTGGGAGAGCTGGATAACGGTCAGACTCAATGATCTTGAAGGTCTTTTCTGACCAAAATGATTCTATGAGCATAGTTGTCAGCTGTTGGGGCTTGATCTGATTCCTAGTAAGAGGTGATTAGATGACCTGGCCTCCTTGGCTAAGGCCTGCAGAGCTAATCTCTGAAGAATTTGGTTTTAGAAGGATTTTGGCAACAGCATCCCAAAATGCCAGTTGTTGAACATCCCAAGGCAGATGCTAGGCTCAGCTGTCACAGGTCACCTGTGTTTGTTTCCCTCATTTTACTGAGCTGGAAACAATTAATTGTCATGCTCAGCAGCCCCACTGGTTTCTCAGCAGTTTTTTTAAAGTGAATTTGTTGACTCCCTGAATGACATAAAGTCCTGTACCATGACTGTGACCAGCTGCAGTTAGCAGATGGAGTTCCATAGCTTCCTCTGGCTTTATACCAAAGATTAGAGTGGTGGTTTAGGTTAGAGCAGTGATACCAGTGTTGCCAATGCTTACAGTGGTTTCTGAAATGAAAAGCTTGGCTAACACTGGTTTTCATTACCAACTTCTGTCAGCTTTTCTGAAAGCTCCACTCATGTTTAGGAAACTCTCATGTTTGTGCCTGAAGCATACCCAAGCTCAAAGCATACCCAGATGAAATTCAGTGCTTACCCCTGGGTATTGCTTTGAAATGTGGAGTTCATTTGAAGCTTCCTGCAGGTGCTTTGGAAAGTCACAGTATCACAGTATAACTTTGAGTCCAACCTATCAACACAGACCCCATGACTAGACCATGGCACCAAGTGCCACGTCCAATCTCCTCTTGAACACCTCCAGGGACAGTGACTCCACCACCTCCCTGGGCAGCACATTCCAATGATGAACGACTCACTTGGTGAAGAACTTTCTCCTCACCTCGAGTCTAAACCTAAAGTCTGCAGTGTGGAAACAACAGGAGTGACAAGCCTTCAAGTAATAGCAATGGGATCCATCCAAGATCCTTGTAGCTTTGGGTAGGGGTTATTACACCTTTCAGAAGAGCTTAGAAGGCATGCAGGTGCCAGTCTACTCCTGTTACTGCAGTGGTGCATTGATTCATTCCATAGTGTGTCTCAGAGCAGGATTTGTGCATGGCTGAGAGAAATAGAGGCTGAAAATGTCTGCTTTTACACCTTTTTACACCTAGACCTGTATTGTGTTATTCTTTTAATGGGATAAACCCAGATTACATATTAATACACACATATAACCTTAAGAGTGGAGGAAAACACAAATGCTTGGTTCAGTCAGTGTTTTGTCTCAGATGGTCTTGAATTTAGGATGGCAGACCATGATGTGTGTTTATACAGTCATCTTCCAGGTTTTCTTCTTGAGATTGTCAGTAAATGTGTTCTTCCCATTCACAGAGCAATGATTGCTGTAGTGCTGTCAGATCTCAGAAGTAATTGTGGGCCTGTTACCATGGTGTGCCCTGCTTCAGCTGCTGGAGTAATAAGTACAATTCAAGCGAGCTATTATGTAAATGTCCTTGAGGAAACATCAAGTGGTGAAAACATCAACAGCTGTAAGGGCAGGACCCACTTATTAAAAAAAATAAGGTCAACAAATCCACTGAGCTCCCTGAGGAGGATGAAAAATGACTTCAGGGTAGCTTTACCTGAGGAGCCCACAAAGTTTGATAATGGGACTTTCATTTTAGCAGGCCCAGGTCGCTAATAATCTCAGATGTTTCTCAAAGGCCCTGAAGGTTTTACTATCACTGGCAATTTTATGAGTCAGTGTTTTCTTAGCAATATGTTCTTAGCCAAACATAAATGAATAGGGGAAACATCTATAGCTGTAGAAAAACTTGTGCCACTTTGTCCCAGTAGTGTGCCACTTTATCCCAGTAGTGTGCCACTTTATCCCAGCACTCTTGGATTGCTTGGCAATTGCTGAATAACTCACAGGTTTTGACCACAAAGGACACAATGACTTGACGTGCACTGACTTGTGATTTTCTGCTTGCTTTTGCTCAGATGCATCCTGCACTTCAGGGTGGGCTTTAGTGCTCATGGTGGTCTTAGATTGGGGGCTGGACTTGATCTTAGAGGTCTTTTCCAACTGAAACAATTCTAGGATTCCTTTCTTAGTCACTAGTAATCATTCCAGTCACAAAGTGCAGTATTCCATCCATACAGCATGTACATGTTCTATGCACAGCAGAAAAGGTGAGATTTCAATGCCTGTGTGTTAGACCTTCATCTAAAAAGCTAACATAGGCTGAACAGACAGTCATTGTTCTATTTAAATTATCAACAGCAAGGAGAGATGGGAGTTAGTCCACAATTGACTTGATGGTACCCTGCAGAATATTCTTCTCTTACAAGCTCTCTTTGATCTGACATGATTGCTTTCTCTCTTTCTGTTCTGCAGGGACTCATCTCCAGGCCTGGTAGGTTTAGAATTAGTCCCATTAGTCTATTATTTTTTCCCTTTCAGCAATGACAGCATCTTTAAAACAGGCCCCTTTTGTAGAGATTGTAAAGGTTTTCTGTGGCTTTTACTGAAGCCTGACAATTACTATACCATCAGTAAATTAGCCCTGCTGCTCTCCTAGTAATTGTGCCATTCTCAGGTTTTTGCCTTCCCTTCAAGGTCTTTCAGGAATGACATCTCTTGCTGCCTTCCTCCCCAGCACTCCCAGGTCCTTCTCCACAGAGCTGCTTTCCAGCAAGTCAGGCTCTCACCTGCACTGGTGCACAGGGTTATTCCTCCCCAGGTACAGCACCCTACACATGACCTTGTTGAACTTAATGAGGGTTCCCTCCACCCAACTCTCCAGCCTGTGCAGCCTCACTGAATGACAGCACAGCCTGACAGGGTGTGAGCCATTCCTTCCAGTTCTGTATCATCAGCAAACCTGAAAGTACATTCTAGCCTTTCAACCATAGATGAAGGTGTTGAACAAGACTGGACCCAGTCCTGACCCCAGGGGAACATCACTAACTGCAGGCCTCCAGATAGACCCTGCACCATTGATTACACTCTGAGCTCTGTTTTTCAGCCAGTTCTCAATCTGCCTTGCTGGCCACGCATCTAATCCATGCTTCTTAAGCTTCCCTATGAGGATGTTAGGGGAGACAGTGTCAAAAGGCTTGCTGAAGTTGAGGTAGACAACATCCACTGCTCTGCTCTCATCCACCCAGCTGGTCATGCCATCATGAAAGGCTATCAGATTGGTCAAGCAAGCATGATTCCCCTTTGGGGAAGCTGTGCTGACTGCTCCTGATAATCTTTCTATTTTAAATTATTTCTCAGCATTTCCAGAGCACCACTTCCTTGTCGAGGGGAAATACATAATTTACAATAAAAATGAAATTGTTGTATCAAAACAACACTGAGCTTCTACAGTTATCTTGGGCAGTTTAGTTGGTTGGGTTACATTTGATTACATAAGAGAGCGATGCCCGCAAAGCGAGGGAAGAGAGATTACTTTTGCTGCCAGTTGCAGTAATGCTTTTAAGGTTTATTAGTTCCCACTGAGGATGGTGACTCTTTGTTAAAGTATAGCATGATAGGCAGTTGTCTTTTCATCCTGTAAGGTATTTTGGTGCTTTTTCTGCCAACTGTCTTGTTTCAGAGCAATTTGTACTGAACTGCGGTATGAAGTCCAATTCTGTGCCAGTGTGAGGTACAAGGTGCATCTTCACAGTATCACAGTATCATTTAGGTTGGAAAGGACCTCGAGGATCATCGAGTCCAACCTATCAACACAGACCCCATGACTAGACCATGGCACCAAGTGCCACGTCCAATCTCCTCTTGAACGCCTCCAGGGTCGATGACTCCACCACCTCCCTGGTCAACCCGTTCCAATGACGAACGACTCGCTCGGTGAAGAAATTCCTCCTCACCTCGAGTCTAAACCTCCCCTGGCGCAGCTTGAGACTGTGTCCCCTTGTTGTGGTGCTGGTTGCCTGGGGGAAGAGGCCAACCCCTTCCTGGCTACAACCACCTTTCAGGTAGTTGTAGAGGGCAATGAGAATCTTGTCACCATTGGTGCATCTCTGGAACATTGCCACAGCAGGACCCCATGGGTTTTCATTTAGGCATGTGCTTGAGAAGCACTCCTGTTTGGAGGGACAAAATGTTTCATTATTTAGATCACACACATCAGGGCAGTGCACGCTCCAGAGTCACTATGCTCAATCAACTAATGATGCTGGCAGCTGCAGCCTAACCTAGGATCCTCCTTGAGTCACATTAAAATGCAAAAGGACATTGCTAGGAATTCCTGCAAAAACAAAAGCACGTTTCTGGGAGTAAAACAGTAATCAATTTAAGCAAATAACTCTCTGCATTCAGCTGCATTTTGATAGAGAACAAGCATGTATCATAGTATTAGTCAGGGTTGGAAGGAGACCACAATCTTTGGATACCTCCCTTTGTGTCTCCCTAGGTTCTGCAGAACCCCAGGAAAAAGGAAACCATCCCTATAATTAAAATGTATTGTCTCATTTTTAGTGGTGTTCTAAGTCTCAACTCTAAGCAAAACCAAATCAGGGAATAAATCTCATTAGGAGTAATCCATCTTCCCCTGCATCTTTTCTGTAAGATAATCTTGTCACTCTTTCTCCTAATTTTGAGCATGCCAGCCATTTGTTAATAGGATCCCTTTCCTAAATAATTTTATATTGCCCATCCCATCTGTGCTATGCTGTCCTCAGTGCTTCACCACAGAAAACGTATTTCATGATAACAGCTCAAGTGGGAGACTGCTGTGAAAACATTAGGAGCAATTCTATTTGCAGTTGAAATGGAAATGACAATAAAAATTACTTACAGGAATTGCCTGTAGAATACTTTTGCAGTTGCACTTCTGTATACAATAAAGATTGATTGAATTCATTGTAATGAATATTCAGTGCTTTGTAATCTGATTGCAAGAGGCCTCAGACACTTAGGCGAAGCACCTGAGGGACTCCAAGGCTTTCTGTTTCCCTTGGCATGATAGCTAACATGTCTGCATTAGCCAGCTCTGCAGTCCAGAGGGACCAAGGTCTGTGTGGGGAAATGCTGTGAGACCTCACTGCATGTATTTCAAGAGTTTTGACTTTGGACTAGTTTTTATTTGGTTGTGAGCACTGAGATTACTGTTCTGCTCTCAGAAACATCACTATCTGGAGCCCCTATTATAAGAGGGATGTGGAGGTGCTGGAGTGTGTCCAGAGAAGGGCCACAAGGATGATCAGAGGGCTGGAGCACCTCTCCTATGAGGACAGACTGAAGGAGTTGGGGCTGTTCAGTCTGCAGAAGAGAAGGCTCCGAGGTGACCTAATTGTGGCCTTCCAGTATCTGAAGGGGGCCTACAGGAAGGCTGGGGAAGGATTTCTCAGGATCTCAGGTAGTGATAGGACTAGGGGGAATGGATTGAAGCTGGAGGTGGGGAGATTCAGGCTGGATGTGAGGAGGAGGTTCTTCCCCATGAGAGTGGTGAAACCCTGGAATGGGTTGTCCAGGGAGGTGGTTGGGGTGCTGTCCCTGGAGGTGTTTAAGACCAGGCTGGATGAGGCTCTGTCCAGCCTGATCTAGTGTGGGGTGTCCCTGCCCATGGCATGGGGGTTGGAACTAGATGATCCTTGTGGTCCCTTCCAACCCTGAATGATACTATGATACTAATTTCATTTGGCTGCTTTTCTGGAGTATGCCTTCTTGTTTAGCTTCAAACTCATTTCAGTTCAAACTTAGAATTTGTGTTCCAAAACCCTTCTGTGGTATCAGCCAAAGTGAGGTAGGTGGGGGATATTAAGACATTGACTATAAGAAGGACAGTCCTGAACTGAACTAAGGCTCACTTGGTGCCATGGTCTAGTCATGAGGTCTGTGTTGATAGGTTGGACTCGATGATCCTCGAGGTCTCTTCCAACCTTAGTGATACTGTGAAGGTTGATGTACCACTTCAGGTCTGCCATCACATCTAAAAGCAAGTCATGTAGAGGTGTGTGGCACAGGGGTGAGTGTCAGGCTGTAAGGGATTTTGTTCCTTGGTTGTCCTCCGTTGCCATATTTACTTTGGATCAATTCCCCATTACTGCTGATAGGTGCAGCCTCATTTGTATGACAGAGAAGCTTTCTCAAGGTTCAGATAAATATTTGCTCTATTATATGAGTTTTCTGAGCTATCCTACCTCCTATCACAGGCTGCAGTTCCCAAGAGTAATTTTGGGTTTTTTTCTTTACCAGGGCCTGGATTGGGTCAAGTGAGTTGCAGAAGCCCCCAGCTTGTTATTGAGGGTTCAGAACTGTGTGAATGTAGGGGTTTTGCATCCAGCCTTCCACACTGCCAGATAATCCAGGAAAACAGTGACAGCAAATAGATGTATTAGTGGAACTCATCTTTAGAGTCTCTATGTCTCCTTTAATGACACTTCCTAAGTTTGCTCAATGTCAAGATGTCAAATCTTATACGGTGAGGTTCATGCAATTGGCATATGTTTGTTGGCCAAGCCATCTGGGGTCAAATTCCAATCCCAGTGAGACTTCTGCACTATGACTGGAGGAAAAAAGTTAGTTTCTGGAATATTACTCTCAATTTTCTACTTTTATTTGCATTTAAGCTAAGGAAAAAGAGGACTGCAAGCTACTATAGATCTCTTCCAGTATGGCCCCTTTCCAGTACCCAAAGGGGGCCTACGAGAAAGCTAGGGAGGGACTGTTTACAAGGGCTTGTAGCACCAGGACAGGGGGCAATGGTTTTAAAATACAGCAGGGTAGATTTAGATTGGACATTAGGAAGAAGTTCTTTACAGTGACGGTGGTAGAACATTGGAACAGGTTGCCCAGGGAGGTGGTTGGAGGCTCCATGCCTGGAGACATTTGAGGTCAGGCTTCATGGGGCTCTGAGCAATATGCTGTAGTTGGGAATGTCCCTGCTTACTGCAGGGGTGTTGGACTAGATGATCTGTAGGGGTCCCTTCTAACCCAGTGTGTTCTATGATTCTTCTGGTGATTTTTTTAACCAAACTTCACTTTTTCACATGCTAACCATGTTGGAAGGAAAGGTCAGGCAAGTCCTTATTCTGCTCTAGGTTAAGGAAAACTGGATGTTAATCCCTCTTCTCTTTATGTCCTCTTCTGCCATAAACCCTAACCAGTGAAAATGGAACCTGTTGTTGAAGTGAGAGACATGTACCAGAACACGAGGACACAGTCTCAGGCTGCACAAGGGGAGGTTTAGGCTGGATGTTAGGAAGAAGTTCTATACAGAGAGAGTGATTGCCCATTGGAATGGGCTGCCTGGGGAGGTGGTGGAGTCACCGTCATTGGAGGTGTTCAGGAGGAGACTTGATGGGGTGCTTGGTGCCATGGGTTAGTTGTTTAGGTGGGTTGGATTGGTTGATGGGTTGGACGTGATGATCTTGAAGGTCTCTTCCAACCTGGTTTATTCTATGTATTCTATTCTATGTGTCTGGTCAAGCTTGGCATCCAGCCCGTCAGCAGAAGCTGGAGAAAGAGAGAGATCCCCATTCATATGTGGGGTGGGGCTTTTCCTTCACATCTAATGGATGATACAGGCAGGATGCTGCCTACCTTTTATCTTTATCTGAAGCTGCAGGAGATGCAGCTTCAGAATACTTTGAATACTTCCAGGTTTGGAGCCTCCACAACTTCTCTGGGCAATCTGTTTCAGTGCCTCAACGTCTTATGGGGAAGAATTTATTCTTAATACCTAATCCAAGCTGCAGGAGATGCAGCTTCTGGCTTTTTGAGGGATGTAGCACGTCTGTGCAAGCAATTGTGTTTAGTTGGTTTGTTGGTTTGTTTGGTTTTTCTCAAGTTCAGTCAAGTTGCCAAAAAATGGAAGTGTATGAGAAGGAACAGGTAATTAAGGTCATCCTCAAATGACAACATTAGAAACACAAAACAAAGCAGGTCAAATAAATCACACAGAACAGCTCAGCAAGGGATTTAGTTTTTAGCTCTTTTTATCCCCCCTTTTTTAAACACTGAAAAAAAGGACAATATTTTTGGCCTAAAACCCCTAAATTATCTCATTTAGGATTTTTGAGCAAAGTTATTTATCAAACTAATTCTTCACGTGGAAAACATTCCCTTAAAAAAAGCCAAGTCTGTATTAGTTGCTTCTCTTTCCACCTCTTTTTCTTTGATCTCCAGTCCCAACTATTGTTATAATTGGCAGGTGTCATAATTGTTTAAGCTTTTGTTGAAAGCTTAAAAATTAATTTAAAATGAAGTAATTGCATTGGGCAAAGATAGAATCCTAGAATGGTTTGAGTCAGAAGGGGCCTCAAAGATTATCTAGTCCCAACCCCTCCCCCCCTGCCATGGGCAGGGACACTTCTTACTAGACCAGGTTGCTCAAGGTCGCATCCAGCCTGGCTTGGAGTACTTCCAGGCTGGGAGCCTCCACATTTTTTCTGGGCAATCTGTTCCAGTGCTTCAATGCCTTATGGGGAAGAATTGATTCCTAATGCCTAATCCAAATCTAGTTTCATCCATTTTGAAGCCTTTACCTCTTATCCTATAGTTTTTTCATCTGTTCACAACATTGGTATCTTAATATGTTTTTTCATAAAGTAAGAAACTAAGTCATCGAAGACTTAGGAAGGACTTAGGAAGGAGGTTGACTTGCTGGAATGAGTCCAGAGAAGGGCAACAAAGTTGGTGAGGGGCTTGGAACACAAGCCCTATGAGGAGAGACTGAGGGAGCTGGGGCTGCTTAGCCTGGAGAGGAGGAGACTCAGGGGTGACCTTATTGCTCTCTACAACTACCTGAAGGGAGGTTGTAGACAGGCAGAGGTTGGTCTCTTCTCCCAGGCAGCCAGCACCAGAACAAGAGGACACAGTCTCAGGCTGTGCCAGGGGAAGTTCAGGCTGGATGTTAGGGAGAAATTCTTCACAGAGAGATTGCCCATTGGAATGGGCTGCCCGGGGAGCTGGTGGAGTCACCATCACTGGAGGTGTTCAGGAGGAGACTTGACAGGGTGCTTGGTTACATGGGTTAGTTGATTAGGTGGTGTTGGATGATAGGTTGGATGCGATCATCTTGAAGGTCTCTTCCAACCTCGTTTATTCTATTCTATTCTAAAGTGGCACTGAAGGACACTGAAAGTCTTCTGGTAAGGTGGTAAGGCTAGGGTTAAGTATGATCCAGGTGATCCCTGAGATCCCTCCCAGCCTTGTAGTCAATGATCCTAAATCGCTTTGGTACAATTCAAAATATTTGAATGTGGACCTTGATCTGCTCAGATCTGCTGCAATAAGTAAACTCCAAAGAAAGTGTATTGCACAAAGCTCCACAGGTGAAGTTGATGGAGGATGTCTTGGGCTCCAAAAACTGAAAAGATGAAGGAGATTTGGATGCCTCTCTGGTTAGGCAACAGCCAGGTGCAGTTCAGCTCTCCTTCCATTTCTGCTTTGCTTGCAGAGGTTAATTTGAGAACGTTTGGTCCAAAAGACAGCCAGGCAGCCATGCCCTGTTCTGAGGCTTTGTTACACTGGTCTTCATTTGTGAAACACAGATAATAGCATAAATCTTTGTATTGTTTGCTTTGACACATCAGGTAACACTTTGAGTTCAGTGTGGAAGGACCAGGCTTAGCAGCACCTCTGCCAGTGTTCAACATCTACAGGAGCAGGTTGTCCTGGGGACTGCCCAGCTCCCTGCTAAACAATAAAATACAAATTACAGCCATTCCCTAATGAGGACAACTTTCCAAAGCTTTGACCAAATAGTACCATCACTGTATTTTATCTCTTTTTGACATCCATTTTGGCATGTCTGCATTTCCTTTTAAGGAGCACAATGGTGGAAAGACAGACCAAGAGATTCTTGAACAGTGATCTGCTCTTAGTAGTCCTCCCCAGATACTATTCTATTTGCTTTACATATGAATGACTTTAATCACCTTAGGGATGGCTTCTTAGTGCATATTTCTATTTTGCATTAGGAAGGGGGGGGGGGGGGGGGGGGGGGGAAGTATAAATAAAACTCCCAAAGGTGGAGAAAGGCTTATCATTTGAATTGAGAAATGATGGAAGGAGCACTGTGGACAAGGAAGAATAAAAATACACACCAAAAAGAATATTAAATCAGGGATTATGACATGATAAAAACCCAAGACTTGTACCTTCTATTATTCATCACTTACTATTATGGAAATGTATGCAGTGGCTCCACCACTATGCATGCAAATCCTTGACCCATTCTTCTGACATTCACCATCTGCATGATTTTCATTAACCCCACCTTTAAGGTCAGCTTCAAGTGCTTCTGTGCTCTTGCTTAAACTCAAAAAAATACCAACAAAAAGAGAGAGTGAGAGAGAAGAAAAGTGTGCCCAGTGTGATGTAGCATCATGGTAGCTGTTACCAGAAAAGCCTGTATGCAGGAACTGAAACCTGCTTATGTATGCCTGAAGTGCCAAGGCTCAAACAATAGGCTCCAAACCAAAGCTGACCTCTAAGTCAGCATCACATCCCATCTAAATGTCTCCTAGAGAGGGATTTTGGAACTCCTACTGTGTCCAGCTCTGAAGTCCTCAATACAGGATGGATGTGAACCTGATGGTGCGGGTCCAGAGGAGTGCCATAAAAATGATCATGGGTTTGGAGCATCTCTGCTATGAGGACAGGATGAGGGAGATGGGCTTGTTCAGCCTGGAGAAGAGAAGGCTCCAGGGAGACCTAATAACAGCTTGCCAATGCCTGAATGGGGCTTACAAGAAGGATGGAGTGAAACAGTTTACAAAGACCTGTAGTGATAGGATGTGGGACAATGCCTTCAAACTAGAGAAGAGCAGAGTTAGATTGGAAGTTAGGAACAGGTTCTTTAATATGAGGGTGGTGGAACACTGGAACAGGTTGCCTAGGGAGGTGGTTGGGGCCTCAGCTTGAATATCTCCAGGGATAAGGTTCAACAGGGCTCTGGGCAACCTGATCTGGTTGAGGATGCCCCTGCTGACTGCAGAGGGACTGGACTGGATGACCTTTGAAGGTCCCTTCCAACTCAGAACATGCTATGATTCTATGAATGACCACTAGCCAGTGGGAAATATATTCTTAATATATAACCATTAGCTCATTAGTAAAAGATGTGGCTCAGGCGAAATACAACATGCATTTAATTTCTTTCTTTAGTAGAGTATCAAGGAAAGTAGTTGTTGCTTACAATTTATTACTAGTATCTGGTCATTAACAAAATATGTGTGCTTATTAGTGAAAAATGTAGCTTAGACAGAATGTAGTCATGAGAAATCTGAAGAATGTATCCAGCTTTCCTATTTAGAGACAGACCATCAAGGCCATGCAGTCAGATGTCCAGCCTTGTGTGGAGGGGAGTGATCAAAGCCAAATAGATAAGAACACTCCCTTGATTTCTCCTTGGGCCCCAGCCAGGCTCTGGGAAAATTCAAGGGGAGGATGGAGTCAGAGGTTTCTGCATTTAGAACCACATAAACTTGTTTATTCAACAGTATAAAAGCTGGACCCTCTTACAGTGACTTTGGAGGCCTCACCTATGAGTGGATGCACTGCATAAGATTTCCCAATTACCAGGAAAGGTTCTCCAAATCCTCTCTGTGACTGTGGGTCTGGATGATGGTAAAGAATTGGGGCAACTGGTGTTCATCACAGTGGCTTCATCACTGCAGCTGACCTTACATAGTAATGATTAGGTGAATTACCTTGATATATTTTGCCTTTGTTATATAATCACTACTAATCCTGGTTGTACTATCACTCTTCTACTTGCTTTCTTTTGTTTTATATGTAAGTGGAATATAGATTTACCTCTTTCACTCAGTGTCTCTGTCCCTTGTGCTAATCCCATCAATCAGCAATGCATAAACTGGCATCATGGACAGGACCCAAAAGATAAATGTGTCGTGTGAAGGTTGGGGTTTGTGCTTCAGCAGAGATAAAATCTCTTGATGTTTTCTTTGCAGAGGAGACTCTTGATGTTTAGCAGAGGCAGAACTTCTTAGAAAATCCCAAGTGAGATTTTTTTTTCTATGTTTTCCTTGGAATCCCACCATTCAGCAATACAATGTCCAAGTCTCCCAGTGGCATGGTGAGAAGGCATGAACCTGATGCTGTGTGCAATCAGTTTTTAACTTCATTTCTTTGCTATTCTGTCTCCCAGCTCCCTGATCACATAGCTGCTTGTATTGGAGGGGTTGGTGGGAGGGAGGGGGAGGTGGGAGGGATGGTGTAGTGGGGAGGTAGCAGGTAAGCACCAGCAGTTTCCATCTCCACAGTTTTTCTGAGTGTCTTGTTTAGAAGGGCAGACCTCCCTTCATCACCTTGCTTTGTGGATCAGGGACTTTAATCTGTCAACCCCAGGGACTTTACCGAGAAATAGGATTCATAACTTTTCTGCTGAGGTCCTGGTAATATCATTTCCCCCCCTTCCCCTCAATTCAGGCATGTTGGGATCCTAAATGGTTTAAGTTTTATACACGATTTTGAACAAAATTTATATAACTGCCCTGTGCTGAGCTTTTCTTTCTTGAATCAGTACAATGGAAAGGGACACTGCATGAAAATTACTCTCAGGCTCAATTACAAGCATCCCTAAAGTAATTTCCTCTAGTCTTACAGGAAGAAGAGATCCACACCCACCTCACTGCAACCTCCTTTCAGAGAGTTGTAGAAAGCAAGAAGGTGTCCCCTCAGCCTCCTCTTCTCCAGACCAAACAACCCCAGTTCCCTCAGCCACTCGTCACAAGACCTCCTCTCCTGACCCTTCACCAGCTTTGTTGCCACTCTGTGGACCTGCTCCAGTAGCTCAGTGTCTTTCTTGGCCCCAAAACTGAACCCAGTGCTTAAGAAGTGTGACCTCACTAGAATTTTGAGCAGGAACATTCTAGCTGTGTCTTACAGGAACAATGACACTTCCCAAATGCACCCACAGGCTTGTTTCTGAGAAATGTCATTAAAGTGGCACTGAATTCCTACCCTATAGGAGTTGCTGAGATGTCATTAATTTTGCCCCACAATGAACTGGGCAAAAAAGCAGCCTTTTGAAACTTCACAAATCTGAGTATTCTGCAGCCTTGCTCTGCTTAGCCACCCACTTTGGTCACTCCCACATGTAATCAAAAGGCTCTGCTGATCAAGTCCAAGTGGAGCATTCCAGTAATGTCCTTAGAAAATATCTGGGTTTTGCACAGATTCCTGCAGGTTACTTTATCTGAGAACTTGGGGTAAACACTCACATTGGTGCTAAATACTGTGTCCAGTTCTGGGCCCCTCACTTTAGGAAAGATGTTGACTTGCTGGAACATGTCCAGACAAGGGCAACAAAGTTGGGGAGGAGTTTGGAGCACAGCCCTGTGAGGAGAGTCTGAGGGAGCTGGGGTTACTTAGCCTGGAGAAGAGGAGGCTCAGGGGAGACCTTATTGCTGTCTACAACTACCTGAAGTGGGGTTGTAGCCAGGTGGGGGTTGGTCTCTTCTCCCAGGTGGCCAGCACCAGAACAAGAGGACACAGTCTCAAGCTGCACCAGGGGAGGTTTAGGCAGGATGTTAGGAAGAAGTTCTTCACAGGAAGAAAGATTGGCCATTGGAGTGGGCTGCCTAGGGAGGTGGTGGAGTCACCATCACTGGAGATGTTTAGGAAGAGACTGGATGGGGTGCTTGGTGCCATGGTTTAATTGATTAGATGGTGTTGGATGATGGGTTAGACTTGATGATCTCAAAGGTCTCTTCCAACCTGATTTGATCTATTCTATTCTATTCTATTCTATTCTATTCTATTCTATTCTATTCTATTCTATTCTATTCTATTCTGATGGCTCTTTTAAACTGGAGAATTCTGGGGGGTGGGTTGGTTTGTTAGTTTTGTGGGTTGGTTGGTTTGTTTGTGGTGGGTTTTTTTTTTGGTAAATTACATGGTGGTTGGTGTTTTGTTTTGTTTGGTGATGAATTGTGATGTACTGTGAGTGATAGAAATCTGAGCAGTCCAGAGTGCACCTGAATACTTCAAATCCTAATTATTCAATATGAATTTAATTCTAGGGAAATTGTATAGGCATTGGTGCTTGGTGCCATGGTTTAGTTGATTAGGTGGTGTTGGATGACAGGTTGGACACGATGGTCTTGAAGGCCTCTTCCAACCTGGTCTATTCTATTCTATTCTATTCTATTCTATTCTAGCCTGTAAGAATGCCCTTAGGAATGGAATGTACCTTTATTTATCTTCCCAGCAGTGCTGTTGGGGGGAAAAATAATAGAATGTGAGAGACTTGATCATATAATCAGCAAAATTGGAAATTCTTGTAATGACGTGAAGCATTTCCTAGAAATAAACCTCTGAGGGTGTGTGGCTGCCTGGGTGATGCTATAGGAGGGAGTCAGAGGTGCATCACCAGTTACTTTATGTGGATGTCTGTATCTACATACTGCTGAGTCCCCATGTGTGAGGTACCTTTCTGAAGCATATTTCTGTTTGTATTGGCTGGCAACTCTTCAGAGGAGGCTGAGGCTGAAGAGATTCTCAAGACTGAGATTCTCAACTCCCTCAGAAAGCCCTCAGTGTTTCAGGGAAGTCTTGGATCCCATCCAATCTGCAGTACAGGGCATGCTGCTGATGCAGTCCCATGAGTACCAGCTCATGATGGTTTGTTTGGGAGCACATTTCCAGCAGACCAGGGCTGCAAGGGGACAACCTGCTTCGCCATGGTTTCCCCCAGAGGCTGCAGGAGAATCTCTGCTCAGGTGCCTAGAGCACCTCTTGCTCTTCCTTCTTCTCTGTGCCTGGAGTCTGCAGGGCTGTTTCTCTCTTGTGTACATAAATGTGCTTATATATAATGAGACTGAGATAAGGGAGCAATGCTTTGCCATCAACATCTCTCACAAACAGCTTTAGGAGCATGTGAAAACCAGCTAATGCCTCAGGGAAAGATCTCTAACTTAACATTTAGAGCACTGGATGAGTGGACTGGAAAAACTGTAATTTTCATTTGAAGGGAATGTTTGAAGAAGTCAAAGAGCCAAAATCCTTTCAAGAGTGTTTCTGGATGTCTGCAGGTATGATTAGCTAATGAGTGGGTTTCTGTGGAGCAATATATCAAAACAGGCACAACATGGTGCCTCTGTGAGTGGCATGGGCAAGAAGATAGTGTGGTTAGCACATTCACAGCAACACAGAAATACAGAGTATAGAGCACTAGACCCATTTTAGAAATGAGGAAACTAAACTTTCAAGTCCCTTTATGGACCTTGCTTTTGTTCTTTTCCCTTTAGTTCCCTCAATGAGTCAGAACATGCTTCATAAACAGAATTGAAGGCCTAAGGGGATACTCATCACCTACATCCAAAGTTCTTAGTGGTCCTCATAAAATTGCAGTCCTGTTTCTGAGTTTCCAGGAGAAATCAGATTCTTTGGACACAGCACATTTTCCTGGTTAAAAGCAAGCTGGAGCTCCTGTGCTAGCACCATTGGTGACTTAGAATAGATTTGAATAGAATTAAGCAGGTTGGAAGAGACTTTTGAGATCAAGTCCAACCTATCATCCAACACTGTCTAATAAACTAAACCATGGCACCAAGCACCCCATCCAGTCTCTTCCCACTTGTGTGTTTTATTTACTGGCTATTTAATGTTAAATCCTTAAATGGTGCATTTTGGTTTGATCTTAAGTAAAACTACCTACAGAAGATGTAGGCTTGAGAACCCTGACTAAATGGATCCACCTCACAGCACTTTAGTTGCTCTGCAGTCCATGGGGAGTGGTAGGGTTTGGAATTCACCCAGCTTTGCCTCCTCTTAGCTAGTCTTCACAAATGCCAACCCTTTGCTGTCTTCACACCTGACCCAGAACAGGTGGAGTGCTGAGGGCTGCCAATGCCCCTGCAGGGAGCAAGTGCACGAGCAGCATGACTAAAACCACAGCTGGAAGAGTTGCCAAGAACTCAGGCAAGAAGGCAGGATCCCAGATGGGCCATTTCCCTGTCTTAAACACAGAAGCATCTTCACAGAATCACCAAGATTGGAAGAGACCTCAAAGATCATCAAGTCCAACCTGTCACCACAGACCCCATGACTAAACCATGACACCAAGTGCCACGTCCAATCACCTCTTGAACCCCTCCAGGGATGGTGATTATTTTTACTTCTTTTTTGAAATAATACTTTCTTCATGACCTTTGTTTTTGTTGTTGTTGTGCTTGTTTCTGGTTTTTAGGTATAAATATTTAAGAGATCCTTTCTCTTTTACCTCTAGTTGTTTCCTGATGCATAAAATCATTCCAAGTAACAAGCCGGCTGACAAATTGTTGCAAGAGCAAAGTTTAGATCAGGGGAAATTTTGAAACACTTTAGGACCTGACAAGCAAGCAGATTTCCTTCCTTAAGCTAGGAAATACTTTGCAATGAGAGCAGTGAAACCAAGGAAGACCAAATTTTAGTTTTGCTCTGAACCACGTGGGATCAGCTTTGTGCTGTCCTCTGTACAGGAGCAAAGGCATCCTTCACTGACTCTCACACTGGCTGTGTAGCAGTAGGAGGAATGAAATTTGAGCAGTAAGGCAAAGCTAGCCCAAGATAGCCATTATGTGCAAAGAATCTGACAAACTTGGTTAAAGCAAAGCAGGTGTTCTGAGTTTTGGAACACGATGGAAATACAGCTGTGAAGCCATCTGCCATTTTAGCCTCAAACAATGCTGCAGGCCATGACAAAATTGGGAAGATGTCCCCTGGAAAAGCAAACTTGTTGAACAACCTAGCAAGGTGTCCTTTGATCCTGGTAGATTGACTGTCATTTCCATTAAGAGCCTTGAAGAAAGAGAATTTGGAGGAAACTGGACAGTGACATCCTGGCTCCCTGTTTTGCTCCTGTGTTTTGGCATGGAGCAAACTCTGTTTCTTTATCATGTACCTTTAAAATAAAAAAGGTCAAAGCATGTAGTATTTCATGCTACTAAATATGCCTACAGTCTGCACTCTAAAATGGGTTGTGACACTGATGCCTGTTATGTTGGTAAGGGTGTTGCCAGTCTTGTTGGTTTCGTCAGACTAAAGGACAAATCTCCCAGTTGTAGGCTGGCAAGGCCTGTTAGGAACTTGATTTTCCCTGGCTCAGTACCACTGAGAGTTGTCCAGCTACTTTTAGAACCAAGTGGTGTTTTCAGATGGATTGGCTGAGTCTGCTTATCTGTGAAACCAAAAAGTGATGAGATTGGCTTACAGTTGTCATCACCTTTGAAGAGGAAGGTATGCCCTTATGGAATCTGCTCTGGATGCCAGTCTTTCATGCTTTGGCTTTTCACTCTTTTTCACTCTTTTGTACCTGAAGGTGGTCCTTGGCAAAGTTTAATGTTGCCTCTGTGCCTCTCTAACTTTTGCTGAATAGAATAAATTTAACCAGGTTGAAAAAGACCTTTGAGATTATCGAGTCCAACCTATCATCCAACACTATCTAATCAACTAAACCATAACACCAAGCGCCCCATCCAGTCTCTTCCTAAACACTTCCAGTGGTGGTGACTCCACCACCTCCCCAGGCTGCCCATTCCAATGGCCAATCTCTCTTTCTGTGAAGATTTTCTTCCTAACATCCAGCCTAAACCTCCCCTGGCACAGCTTGAGACTGTGTCCTCTTGTTCTGGTGCTGGCTGCCTGGGAGAAGAGACCAACTCCCACCTGTCTACAACCTCCTTTCAGGTAGTTGTAGAGAGCAATGTCTCCCCTGAGCCTCCTCTTCTCCAGACTAAGCATCCCCAACTCTCTCATCCTCTCCCTTACCAGAGCAGAGAGGTAAAAAGAAAACAAAGCTGTTGCAGGTGATGAATGCAGCTGCCAAAAGATCTATGTTTGTACTTGAGGTGTCAGCACAAGTTGCTCAGTTATAGACCATACCTGATGAAATGTTAGGCTAGTGGATTTGAGTTCTGACAAATTTGCCTTTGTTAGCTACTCAAATACAGCTTGTTGGCAAAGGGGAATGCAACAAAAGGGGGCAAAAGGGAATGCAGCACAAGGGGGTCTTTACACTGAAAGAGTTCTGCTTCTAGCTCCCAGGGCCCAGTTTGCATTTCCCTTCTCATGAATGGCAGTTTTCACTGTGTTCTTTTGTGCTGCCTACAGGGAATGTATTGGGGACAAATAATCATCCCAGTGAAGAATTACAGTTAGAATCTCACTAAACACTGTAGTATAGATGTCATGTAAGGTTAATTTTCCTTCTGCTAGTAGTTTTTAATGCTATTCTGCACAGTTGAGGGGGACAGCAGAGGTATGTGTGAAGGACTCATTGCTGAAAGTGGTTGTCAGCCACTGTACACAGCCAAATCAAGGCCCCTGGCATGTATGTTGATCTGCTGGAGGGTAGAGAGGCTCTGCAGAGGGACCTCGACAGGCTGGACAGATGGGCAGAGTCCAACGGCATGAGATTGAACACATCCAAGTGCCAGGTTCTGCACATTGGCCACAACAACCCCATGCAGTGCTACAGGCTGGGGTCAGAGTGGCTGAGAGCAGCCAGGCAGAGAGGGACCTGGGGGTACTGGTTGATGGTAGGCTGAACATGAGCCTGCAGTGTGCCCAGGCAGCCAGGAGGGCCAATGGCACCCAGGCAGCCAGGAGGTCCAATGGCATCCTGGCCTGCATCAGGAACAGTGTGGCCAGCAGGAGCAGGGAGGTCATTCTGCCCCTGTACACTGCACTGGTTAGGCCACACCTCGAGTACTGTGTCCAGTTCTGGGCCCCTCAGTTTAGGAAGGATGTTGACTTGCTGGAACGAGTCCAGAGAAGGGCAACAAAGTTGGTGAGGGGTTTGGAACACAAGCCCTATGAGGAAAGGCTGAGGGAGCTGGGATTGCTCAGCCTGGAGAAGAGGAGACTCAGGGGTGACCTTATTGCTCTCTACAACTACCTGAAGGGAGGTTGTAGACAGGTGGATGATGGTCTCTTCTCCCAGGCAGCCAGTACCAGAACAAGGGGACACAGTCTCAGGCTGTGCCAGGGGAGGTTCAGGTTGGATGTTAGGAAGAAGTTCTATACAGAGAGAGTGATTGCCCATTGGAATGGGCTGCCCAGGGAGGTGGTGGAGTCATCATCATTGGAGGTGTTCAGGAGGAGACTTGATGGGGTGCTTGGTGCCATGGGTTAGTTGTTTAGGTGGGTTGGATTGGTTGATAGGTTGGACGTGATGATCTTGAAGGTCTCTTCCAACCTGGTTTGGTTTATTCTAAATAAAGGTTTATTATTCTAAATGTTATATACCTGGCAGGATGTGAACTCTGTATTCTAGTGGGTGCTGTTGATAAACATACTGTTGATCAAGTTATACCTAATTCTGTATATTTAGGTACTAACCACTCAGCTCCTTCTGTTATGGTTGGTTTCTCAATCAATTTAATTTATTTTTGCTGTGAAATGCAGGCTTGTAGTTAATTTTGTAGAATTATGACTGGCTTCAAACTGGAAGAAGCTGGATTGGCATTAGACATTAGGAAGAAATTCTTCCCCGTGAGGGTGGTGAGGCATTGGAACAGGTTGCACAAAGCAATGGCAGAGGCTCTAAACCTGGCAGTGCTCCTCCCCACTGCTGTGGCTGGCTCCAGTGTTGCATCAGGTGTCCTGTGTTTCTAAAAGTGATGGAATAAAAAACCCTCACATCAATTGTCCTGACATTTTAAGGAGAAATGACTCTTCTGGCTTGGCTCCCTAATGCTGACTGTATGAACAAGAAGCAGGAGGGGATTAGCAACTTCAGCTTTTGGCTGCAGTGAAGCAGAAGTGAGAAACCATGAAACAGATTGTAGAATCAAACTAATGGAGAGTTTGTTGGAAGAGTAAGAGCACAGATAAGGACTGGAGAAGTAGAGAGCTAAAGTTACACAGATGTGGTTGAAATGTTGTAAAATCATAGAAGGGTTTAAGTTGAATGGGACCTTGAAGATCATCTAGCTCTAAACCTGCTGCCATGGGGGGGTCATAATCATGAAGCAGAGCGTTAAAAAAGACTCCCAGAGAGCTGCTCTTCCCTAGCAGTATGATGGCTTTTAGTTGTCTGCCTCCATGATAGAAAAAAAGCTGGGGCTTGAAAACTGTGACAGTTCCAGACAGTGACTTCAGTTTTGATCAAGGCTAAGTGAAAGCAGATGGAAATACAAATGATTCTTCTACGATGACAAAGAGAAATGCAGCTGGTGACACAGGCTCAGATCTACTGACATGAGAGTGGGGCCAAAGTGATAGGAAGACAAGTCCATGAATAAACATCCTTAAGGTGTCAGGGGAACAGTAACAAGACAGCTAGTGGTGATTATCTTTAGGTGCATATTGAGGGGTTCAGAGGTGCGAATCAGTTGTCACATATATGACCATGAATGCAGGTGCTGATAAATTATGCTGCATGCTATCCCAGCATGTGAACAGCAAAGCCAAGCTATTTCCTGAGTCTGATTGCATAAAGAAATGTCTACTGATTGATGCACTAACTGTGCATCATGCCTAGGATAAGAGGTATCTGCTCTTCTGAAGAGCAGACTCCTCTTTATGTGCCAAGGATATCAACCTACCATGCACAATTGATGAGTAGGTTAGAGTGTATTAATCAGATGTCAGAGGAAATGACAGAGCACTTATTAATTAGACCACAGCCATTGGGTCATTTACTGAGACTCTTTGTCAAGGAGGTGGAGGCAAGGTTGCAGCCAACAACGTTTGGGTTGGAAGACTGGGGTGAAGAGAAAGAGGAGGAATTTCCAGGTGGACTTGCTGTACAGGGTCTGTACCTTGAGAGCACACTCAAAGAACAGGGGACAGAATTCCAACAAAATTCATGTATCACAGGCAGGTTTGGAGTACAAGGTGTTTGCAAAATGGATCCATGTGAAATACTTTGAAATAGAGGCTGGCTGGGCTAGGTGCAAGAAATAGTTTTGCATGGGCAGGGGGGAATAGCAAAGCTTTTAAGCAGTGCCTTATCTCTGTAAACCCAAGCTGAGCCTAATCACCTAAGTTATCAGGGGAAGTGCAAATAGGAAATCAAAGGACAGTACAACACTGTAAACCTGTAGATTACATGCTACAGAAGTTGGAGGATGTGTTTTCTCAAGGATGAAGGAAATGCATCTGTTATCACATCTAAACACTGCCATTAAAAAAAAGGAGGAAAGGAAAAAAAAGTCCTTGAATTAAGGTCAAAACCCAGAGAAGCTGCTAGCTACAAACAAGAGCTAAGTGAGATGTGAAAACAGGAAATGACAAAGGAGTCTCATATCCTGAGGGAAAGGCAGGTAGTGATGTCCTAACCCAGGTGGCTTTCTGGTAGGTAAATGTGAATCCAACCTAATGCATATTTGATGAAGGGCTAAATTTGCTCATTTGCCACATCTGTGTCCTCACTGTTTTTAACCAAGGAACCTTTAGTGTTCCCCTCTGACCAGAAGGGTTAACGTGGGGCAGCAGGGAATCTGGGCTTTCCACACCTGGAGTTCAGAATCATGCCATCAAGTCAGGGGACCGAGTTGTCTTTCAGCACGCAGTTCCTCTGGACCCACCAGGAATGTAGAAAGACATACTGAGATGGCACTGACTTTTGGTGAATGATGAGAAGACCAGCCACATGTGATCAGCACTTTGCTTATTAATTTTTTCCCCTCCTCTGAGTTTAGAATTTGATTAGGAAAAAAGATTAGAGCAACCCCTGGGTAGTTCTTGCAGGCTGTAAGTGAGTTTTGTCCTTCGGACTTAAAGGGAAGAGGCATATAAAACATAGGATGGGACAATGTCCAGATGCAAGGCCAGACAGATTATCACAAATGGAGAAAGAAGACAGATGTATGCATTCTATTTTTCCTCTCCCTGTCTGTCCAGCTCTATTGGGCAGTTTGTATCTAGGTTCTTGGAAGCAGTATCACTGCTTCCAGAATCAACAGAGAGATCAGCACTGCTGCTGATGGTGCCAGATTTTCCAAGCCATTTGTACTCTAGACAGATGCCTCCAGCAAGGTGAAGGAACTGCATTATATTGATAGAATGTTTGAGTATACTTTTAAATACAATATTAGCCTTAAGAACAAAGCTATCAGCATGAGAGGAAGCATATTTAGCCATTGAGAGGGTGTCCTTGCCAGCTGGTGGGAAATTAGGAGCCTGACTCAGTATCTACTAAGCACATGCTTGTCTTTGATGAATTCTATGTACCCTATCAAGGGCTGCAATTATAAATTACTGCCATCATTCCTCATTCCACAGCTCTTTTCCTTTTTCATTTGGGCATGGCCTTGGGAAGCTACAAATACAGATGTCTTTTCCTCACAAAGAGGACCCTCATCATGTGTTTGGGACATGGGGGGAGGTTGCAGGAGGAGATGAAGAAGCCTATATTAATGCTCCCAATACTTCCAGCAGACCTGAGTGTGTCTTTGGTCTGTCCCCTGGGGAGCACTGCCCACTGAAGTAGCCCCTCCAGCTAGGGGAAGGAAAGCTCTGGTTTGAAGTGGAAAAGGTCCTCTAGGAGAAGAGGGAAGTAGAGATCTCCTAAAAGCTGGACATGGCCAAGAATAAACGGACAGAGATGGCAGGGCAGGTGTGACAACAGCAGGTACAAGATGCAGCCTCATGGGGTAAGAAAGCATGGAAAAGACAACCTGTCATGGGCTCAGCTGTGTGTGATGTTAAGAAAACATTAATAGTGGCATGAAGCTGAGTCCCACAGAGACAGTCCTGGTGATACAAAGCCCATGTGCTCTCAGAGGCCTTCTACAATGGGCAATCTACAATGCTGATGCTCTTAAGGTGATAAACAGCAGTAATATCTCTGCTTACTCCATGCTGTCTGTAAGGCAGATGCCCAGATGTTGGCACAGAGCATTTGGGCAAGGCTGTGTGGGCCTCATTTTCAAATGTGCTCATTCACTTACAGCTGAGACTAAAGTGAAAGCAAAGAGCAGCTGGAAATTTGGTGGTGGCATGTAGTAAATTTACGAAGGTAAAAATAACTCCCACCCTTGGCCATGGGAATGACAAGGCATTCCTCATAGCCAGTAGCAGTGTCACAGAGAAAGGTAAAGTCAAGGCACAGATGGAAAGACAAAATCTGGTGTCTTGAGAAGTGAAAAAGAAGCCACATGTGTCCCAGAATGTGATAAGTGATGGGAAGAGATTATAAAAGGAGAAGTAACAGCAATGGCAGCAAAATGCTGCTACAAAGCAACAGATCTACTGTTCCTTTAAAAACAATCTGCTGTCTCATCTCCCAGGCTTCATGCTTCTCAGAGCTATTTACAGGCTTAGAATTTGCAGTGGGGATCCAGGATCCAATAGTGCCACCTTAACATTAAAACTGTGTGACACAACCCTGGAGAACCCTGTCTCTGTAACACTCCTTAAAACACTAGATACAGGTGTTGGTCACTGCAGAGTTAAGGCTACTTTGGCATCTACCCATGCTTTTTGCTCTTGAACCATCAGGCTTAGTAAGAGAAGTTCAGCCACAAATCAGCATTTTTCTTGCAGAGGTCTGCTATTTGCTACTACTTAATTCCCTTACTCCTAGTTCTTCTGCCTTGCATAGCTTTCTCTTTGCCATTTGTCTCAGTTCTTTCTGCAGCAGTAGCTTTGATTGTCAATATGGTCGTGTCTGGGACACTCATAGTTATTTATTTCTGGGTTCAGAACACCAGGTTTTAGGGTCTTGGCGTATAGATTTTCTGCTTCAAACAAATGCATGACATCTCCTGCTGGGATATGTTTCTGTCCTAGATGTACAGGGTTCAAAAGGATAAATATCACAGCCTACTTTCCTTTTCTTTGAATGTCATTTCAAAGGCTAAGTATTTAAGGTCATGGACAGCATAGTTTCCCTTACAACCACCATGCCATCATTTTGCAGCAGCAGAAAGAGTAAATGTGCTACATTCTACTACACTTGTAAGTTACATAAAACCCCAATCACGAAGATGTCCAAGGGACCCAAGATAAACTCTTGGCAAATTGAGTGTTGCTCTTGGAAGAAGGTAAATTATGGGGATGGGAATCTGGACCTTGATGGAAGAATTCTCTAAAGGAGAGAGTAGCCTTGTGATTACCGAGGCATTTGTATGAAGTAAAACATCCTACTTAATTTCCACCCTTTATTTTTACCATGAGGGTGGTGGAGCACTGGAACGGTTTGCCCACGGAGGTAGTTGAGGCCCTGTCCCTTGAGATATTCGAGCTGAGGCTCTGGGCAACCTGATCTAGTTGAGGATGTCCCTGCTGACTGCAGAGGGGGTTGGACTAGATGAGCTTTGGAGGTCCCTTGCAACCCAAACCATCCTATGATTTTGCTCTCAGATGATACCATTCATCTGCTCTTTCTTTTACTTGCCCCCTCCTTGGCTCCAGGGGTGGCATTCCATTCCCCATGCAATTTAGGTGAAAATTAACCTTTACACACTGGAATGAATCCATGTGGTTGGAAATTATGAGGTCTATATATTGCCCAGTAATGAGAGGCTTTTGAGCAGGCCCTGGAAGACATTCAGGAAAAACTAATTTACTGTGCTCTCTGTAATAGCAGATCCCTTCCTAAGGCTCTTCTCCTGCCAGGTGTTGCTGTACTGAGTCAGTGTGGATTTTAAGGTTTTTATGAACTGTTACCCCTGCATCCAGAAAATATTTTCTCTAAACCAACAACAAAATCTAAAAGAAATCAATAATTAAGCCCCTCCCCCCACCCCAACTTTTCGGAAAGAGGTAAAGCATGGAAGAAAACCCAAGGCCTTAATCCATATCCGTAGAGGAGACAAGAATATCTGCAGCAGGTAGCAGCTTCCTGAGGGATTGCTCTCGCTTATTTGCATTCTTCCACCAAGCAGTGAGTTTAATGGATAGGATCCTTCCAGGTGGGCAGTCACAAAACTATTGTTTTTATTTTCCTGACAGAAAACCGCAATTTTTTTTCCTAGCAGAAAATTTGCCTTAGGAAATTCTGATGCCTCCGCATCAGATTTTCCTTGTCAGAGTCTCTCTCAGAAGCAACATTTCCCACTGGTTTTACAATCTAGGTAAATTCTTGAGCAAATTGCTCTTCTTCACTCATTTATTTTTAGTTAGCATGCTGCTCTGGCAGCACAGCCTCTCCTCAGGTAGCCTGGGGAACAGGTGGAGACCATAATTCCTCTGTCTTCAGTGCTACCAGATTGTTCTGAGGGTAAGAGAGATGACTTACAGATGCCTTTGTTCTGTGTTTGACTGATTAGGAAAAGTGTCCAACAATTCATTAGGAAGAGTAAACCCCTTCTCTGCTTAGAGTAATGACTAAAGATGCTGGAAGTGGTGAGGTTGTAGTAGTCTGGTCCCCGTTTCATGGATGCAACCGTCTATTCTTACTGATAGAAGAACAGCTCAACTAACTAAAGATTAGTTTGTTGTAACTGTCTTTCCATACCACAGCTGTAACAGCTCTTCATTAGGCTTTGTCCTGCCCAGCCACCAAAGCTCATCCATGCTTTATGAAATGCTTTGTCTCTTACTAGCAACTTTCCTCCCTTAAAATGTGGGTATCAGCAGCATTTACCCAGTGCAATTAAGACTCTGTTTTACTTTGGGTGTTTCAGAGAGACATATTTCCTAAGGTATCTTTAAAAAGAGCTGTTCAAAGGAGATTCCTCTCCCTCCTGTAATGCTGCAGTGGTGGAGTCACCACTCTGCTTCAGGTGGAGATTTGATAGGGTGCTTGGTTGCATGGTTTAGTTGATTAGGTGGTGTTGGATGCCAGGTTGGACACGATGATCTTGAAGGTCTCTTCCAACCTGTTCTGTTCTATCCTATCCTATCCTATCCTATCCTATCCTATCCTATCCTATCCTATCCTATCCTATCCTATCCTATCCTATCCTATCCTATCCTATCCTATCCTATCCTATCCTATCCTATCCTATCCTATCCTATCCTATCCTATCCTATCCTATCCTATCCTATCCTATCCTACCCTACCCTACCCTACCCTACCCTACCTCACCGGTGCTGAACCACATGCTGACTGCTGCTCCTCATCATTCTTATGGATACACTCTCTGAGTAGAGGCTGACAGTTGGTCACAATCCTCCCTTTGTAGTGAGAGGGCAGCTTCAAAAAAAAGACTGTTCAAACCTGAAAACTACAGTACAGCAGAGCATTGGTCTGTTTTTGTTTACACCACTGCAAATGGTGGCAGTCATAGCTACAGCTACAACCTTAGATTTTACTCTGTTTCCAGCCCTCAGAATCTTTGTTCTTAAATTCCTAGTCATAAAAAGGTGGCAGAACTGAATGTGGATGTCAGTGAGGAACAGCATCAAGGTCCTAACTTCATTACTATTTACTTTTCACAATCAAGTTTCTATCAGACTCTTGGTATTGCTTAAGTAGATTATTTTTTCCCTTTTAATGTTTAATGCTCTTATGCACAGGTTTTATATTTAACAGGTCTGTGCTCAATGGACCTTGAAATTAATTAAAGACCATCATTCATCTACATCATTTCAGACAACCTCTTTTGCGCCTTACTCTCTTTGATTCTTTAAACATTATCCTTTTGTCAAGACAAGTTGTTGTGAAGTCTGAATTCATTAATAAGGAAAATCCTCTCAGCCATCTGTGAAATACTCAGGGGTGAGCATTTCACTGTCCTCTGGAAAATCTTACCAGTGTGATGGTTTGGGGTGCGCAGATGTTTCCAGTCCCCTCAGGTTGCAGGTGATAGGTGACTCCATTTGCTTGTGCTAATCGAATTGCACTTGCATTTCCCCTGGGTTTGGCAGGGAAAGCATCTCTGGTAAGGACTCATGAGAAGGATAAAGCTCACATGCTGCTATCAGCTGTTCTGCTAGAAGAGAGAGGAAGAAAGAGGCATTTCCTGCACAGGTCCAGAACCCGGAGCTAGGCAGTGAGGTTTACTATTTATGGCCCTGATGTACAGAACTTTTAACTGAAATCCAGCCCAGGCTGCCCTGGCCTCTCTCTTAGAATTTAATCTTTCTTTGAGAGCTGGAGCCTGGAGAAGAGGAGGCTCAGGGGAGACCTTATTGCTGTCTACAACTCCCTGAAGGGAGGTTGTAGACAGGTGGGGGCTGGTCTCTTCTTCCAGGCAACCAGCACCAGAACAAGAGGACACAGTCTCAAGTTGTGCCAGGGGAAGTTTAGGCTGGATGTTAGGAAGAAGTTCTTCATAGAGGGAAAGAAAGAGAGATTGGCCATCGGAATGGGCTGCCCAGGGAGGTGGTGGAGTCACCGTCACTGGAGGTGTTTAGGAAGAGACTGAATGGGGCATTTGGTGCCATGGTTTAGTTGATGGTGTTGGATGATAGGTTGGACTCGATAATTTCAAAGGTCTCTTCCAACCTGGTCTGGTCTATTCTATTCTATTCTATTCTATTCTATTCTATTCTATTCTATTCTATTCTATTCAATACCAACCTCTCTACAGCATCCTTTCAGGTAGTTTTAGAGTGCAATGAGGTTCCCCCATAGCTTTCCTATCTTCAAACTAAACAGCTCCAGCTCCTTCATATGTTGCTCTTCATGAAGTTTATTCTCCAGGCCCTTCACCAGCTTCCTTGTGCTCTTCTGTAACTGCTTCAAATTTCATGAGGGTATGACATTTATCTTGGCACTGCTGAATACATGTGGGTTTGTTTAGTCCTTTCTTACATAGTTCTCTCTTCTTTTAACCTTATAGATATTTATTTTGTAGTTCCTAGTTTGTTAGCTGCAGAAGAGGTAGATAACTATTTGCTGCATTGCTGGGAACTGCTTCCTGTGATGCGTTCTGAGCTTTGGGAAAAAAGAAAAACATTTTGTTTGAGGGAAGCTGGATACCTCTGAGTGTTCTTGGGCTTCTCCATGGAGAGCAGATTGATTTGTAGAGAAACGTTGTGCATTTTAGAATGATCCTCACCAGCAGTGCTTGATTTTCAAAGACTTCAAAAAACTGAATCAGTAAATGACCTGTTTAGAATATGCTAGGAAGTCAGAGAGCCAGAACTGTCAAGTCCTGGAAATTCTGAGATGTGCAAAAGTTAGAGACTTTCACTGCTGGAAAAAGTGGCTCTTACTCTCACAGCAATTGGCCCTTTTTATCTGGCAAGTATATATTACCTGAGAGAACTCTTGTGTGCTTCTGTGCTCAATGCACAGTTACAGTGATCAGGGAGAACAGAGCTGCGGATGCTGTTAATAACTGGCTTGGAGTTTCACTTCAAGGTAGGAATGATAATCCAACCTTTTCTGAGTTGCATACAAGTTCAACTATTTTTAGTTCTCTTTTGTCTTACCAAAAAGTCATTGCTGCACAGGGGACTGTTAATGTTATGGGTAATTTGAAGTATTTGGTTACATCAGCCCAACAGCTCAGAATTATGCAACCCTTCAATTTTGGGACAGGTATTCAGATGGGGATTTCTTCAGAAACTCCCTTCTGATCTCATCTTTCATGTCACCTGTCAATCTGCTGAAACAAGCTTAAGATCAACTTCAGTCATTCAAATAACCTCAAAGAACACATGTCTTTTCACAGAATTAAACACATTAATGAGAAATAAGACAAAGTCTATTCTGGATTTTCCTCTTGGAAGTGTGTTCCCAGAACAAGAGGACACAGTCTCAAGCTGCACCAGGGGAGGTTTAGGCTAGGTGAATGGAATGGAATGGAATGGAATGGAATGGAATGGAATGGAATGGAATGGAATGGAATGGAATGGAATGGAATGGAATGGAATGGAATGGAATGGAATGGAATAGACCAGACCAGGTTGGAAGAGGTGTTAGGAAGAAATTCTTCATAGAAAGAGTGATTAGCTATTGGAATGGGCTGCCCAGGGAGGTGGTTGAGGTTTAGGAAGAGACTGGATGGGACACTTGTTAGTAGAATAGTGTTGGGTGATGGGTTGGACTTGATGATCTCAAAGGCCTCTTCCAACCTGGTTAATTCTGTTCTGTTCTGTTCTGTTCTATTCTATTCTATCCTATTCTATTCTATTCTATTCTATTCTATTCTATTCTATTCTATTCTATTCTATTCTATTCATTCATGCCTGTTTTAAATGGTTGTGTGTAATGCCTGGATCCTGCTTTGAGGCTGAAGATTAGTTAGAGAGCCTTTGGGGATCCTGGCTCTCTCCTCTATTCTATGGTCTTTGTGCTAGAAAGCTTTCCTGGTACACAGCTTCATCTGTTTTACCAACCTCATCTTTCCATACCTTTCCTGTTTTCATAAAGAAGACAACTCTTGTGCTTTAGCTTGTGCTTTACCCAGTGCATAATTGGTTGGATTCAATGGTCTTAAAGATCTTTTACAACCAAAATAATTATATGATTCTGGTTTTGACCTGTTTCTTTGTCTTTGCATCCCTCTGATCCAAGTTGGTTGATCCTTTAACATGTTGCATTTCATGCTTTCCCATCCTAAGCATTGCTAGACCTTGTATCCTGTCCAGTTGCCTTTACAGTTCTGCTTTCCAAAACTGTGTCAGTAAAATCACCAACCTGGAAAGCTGTCAGGGAATCCATACCAAAAGTCACCTCTACTGAAGGATTAAGTACAAGATTTAGTAAGGTGCTATGGACCTGCTGATATTTTTTCCATATTGGTCAGTAAGTGTAAATTCTTGTGAATGAAGCAGAGACCACCTGCATTTTGACACAGTTTGTTATTCTTATGGAGTGACAGTCTGGTAAACCCCATAGAATTAATTAGTTTGCCTATAGCTGGAGAACCATTTGGTCCCTTGAACTGCTTATTTAAATATCCCTGCATCACTGGACCTAGGAGAAAGAAGTCATGGAGTCATGGAATGAATCATAGAATGGTTTGGGTTGGAAGGGACCTTAAAGATCATCTAGCTTCAACCCCCCTGCCATGGTCAGGGACATCTTCCACTGGACCAGGTTGCTATGAAACAATTCCTACCAGGGAGGGTTATGGGACAGTGAGCAATAACTGTTCCCTTTGGATGGCTTTATTTCTTTATCAACCAAGTTAGAGATATAGCCAGGAGTAAAACAGAAAAGGACAACTAAAGTCTATTGAGAGGACACAAGGATCCATTAGAAAAGATTTAGATCAGTTCAGGATTAAAGAATAAACATTTAATGAGTCATATCTGCAAGCAGTGTAGCTCCTGAGTTAAGTGCAAATATGGAAATACACACTAGAGCAGATCTGACCCTCAGTGATACCCAAAGCATATTCCTTATTCACAGAATGCCCTCTAAAGGATGAATGTAATACCTAAGCTTCTTGGATAACATACATTCACATCTCAGAAGAAGCTGGGAGATTACAAAAGAGCTGGGGAGGGACTGTTAACAAGGGCTTGTAGGGACAGGACAAGGGGGAATGACTTTAAGCTGGAACAGGGTAGATTTAGACTGGCTGTTAAGAAGAAATTATTTAGTGAGGGTGGTGAGACACTGGAACATGTTGCCCAGAGAAGTTGTGGATGCTCCCCCTGAACGTGTTCAAGGCTAGATTGGCTGGGCCCTTGAGCACCCTGGTCTTTTGGAAAGTGTCCCTTCCAACCCAACCCATTCTATGATTATTAGCAGATTTCCTTTCTGCTTTAGCAATTAGCAGGAATGAAATTCCTTAAGACAAATGGATCCTGTGGACCATGTGTAATCCGAAGACTTTTTCTATAACCCCATAAAGCACTGAAGGAAGCCAAGCACTGAATTTGCAAATAATTGTTCAGCAATTTAGCCAGCTCCTGTTAAAGCTGTTCAGACTATGAAAATGATCTATAGGAAGAGGCAATTCATGGCCTCAAGAGCCCCTTTGAAAAGTATGCCCTCTTTCCCCAGCATCTGAAAATAGCATGTGAACATAGGGAGCAGTTGAAGATGGAGAGGGGGAGCAGGGTTTGTGGCATTGTTTAAATTATTGCCCACATATGTTTTGAGTTAGATGGAAAATATTCTCACCATGAAGGAAATAGCATTCCTTTAGTGTTGGAACGTGAAATTGCTGTACAATGCAGTGCTGAAGCCTTTCAGAGGAATGGCAGGGGACTGTGTCTTATTAACCAAGCTTATTGATGCAGGTAAATGGAATGAAAGTCAGTAAATTGCTGATGAAATGGAGTTCAGTGGATTGTTTAGTCCATTCCATGCTGGAATGGTCTACCCTCCACCCTGCCTGGCTCAGTTTTAAATAACGAGACTCCTGACGCTTTCCTTGTTACATTTACAAAAGTAATGGCTTCCTCTTTCTGTTCACTTGACAGGCTAAAACATGGCAGTGCAAAAAAACTGATGGTAGGCCAGTATTTGTTTGAATTGCACAGAGTTCATTAAAGCCACAGCCACCGGTGAAAGGTTATTAATGTATGAAAGTACCTGCAGATTGGTCTGGATCTGGGGTGAAAGCAGAGCTGAAGTAGCCATTGTGGGAGGAATTTGATGAAGCTGCAGCTTCTCACAGTTACAGCATTGGATGTAACAGGCACAGGAAAGTACTTGCTCTTATTCATCAACAAATAGCTTATTTCTATCACACAGCAGGAAGAAACTTTGGGGGAAAAATGAAGCAGAACTGAAGGCCTGTGTTGGAAATTATTGCCTGAAGTCAATTGAGTCTAAGAAATCCTCCTATGATTCTAGGAAGTAGGAGCTAGCTAGGGAGAGACATAAGTTCCTCTCCTGGAATAGTTTGGGAGTATTTTCATTTCAGTCCAGACAGGAAAGTCTTGACTGATGCTGCAACCTCTGGAGGACTATCTAAATTCTTAAGTGCTATGAGGCAGGTCCAGAGGAGAAGAAGGCTTATCTGAAGAAACATGTTTTGCAGTTCAAAAGATTCTTGGGCTACACACATTCCAGGCACTGGGTCACCAGTACAGGCTGGATTTCAACCACAGTGAGATAGAAAGCTCAGCATTATCCACCAGTTATTACCCAGATCTAGGCATGCAGCCTGACAGCAGACCCTCGCCCCTCGCCAGACTCATTCGCAGCACCACACTTCATCAGCCCTTCCCCTGCGCCTCCGAGAGGGGCTCCCTGAGCCGGTGTGTTGGCAGCCTGGTTAATCGAACAGAGCCATTCCTTCTTTTGTGTGCCTCTCTTTTCTGTCTGGGATTCCCAGCGTTAGGATTCTTCCCTGGCAGAGATAGGAAGAGCAGTGTGTGTGTGAGCAAGCACTGCCTGCTTGTAGGACATGCCAAAGCACATTCCTGCTGAACACAAGCAATCAAAGAGCTTAGGAAAGTACATCGTTTGCTGCCTCAGCTCAGGGAGAGCCAAGGAGGCTATGGTTACTTAGACATCAACACAGAGAAGGGCAGGGAATTTGGGTTAGCATTTTTCTAATTAATCTTTTTATCACGTTTTTTTTTCCCCACCAGTTCAGAATAAATCTATTTGAGGTTCCCTGCTGGTTTCTAAGAAGAAAAGAAAAAGGGTTTTAATTAGAGCTGTACGGTTCATGTACCTAATGAATCAATAGTAATTGAATACAGGGGAAGCTTCTTCAAAGCACACCCATGGAGTATAGTAAATCCTTCCTTTAACAGATTTGGTTCCATGGCAAAGGATCTTTTAAGACTATTCCCTATCTTATATTAGCCTGAATGTATGGGTTTTTTTTCATGTATTCTCTAGAGTTCATCCAGGTACTGTATATCTGTGCCTGGATATCCACTGGCATTAATTGTAGCAGTCTTTAAAGATAGAATAGGATAGAATAGAATAGGATAGGATAGGATAGAATAGGATAGAATTAACCATGTTGGAAAAGGCCTTCAAGATCATTGAGTCCAACCTATCACCCAACACCTAATCAACTAACCCATGGCACCAAGCACCCCATCCAGTCTCTTCCTAAACACCTCCAATGATGGTGACTCCACCACCTCCCTGGGCAGCCCATTCCAATGGGCAATCACTCTTTCTGTGAAGAACTTCTTCGTAACATCCAGCCTAAACCTCCCCTGGTGCAGCTTGAGACTGTGTCCTCTTGTTCTGGTGCTGGTTGCCTGGGTATTAGACACAGTCACAGACATACCTGTCAGTTGATAGCTTCCTAAAATTACAATATTATCTGTACCTCATTTTGAGAAGTGCTAAATGGGTTATCCCTGCAGACACCTGAAAATGCCCTAAACATTTTCATTTGAATTAATTTAATCACTACTTTAATTGAAAAGTTAAGACTGCAAAGTATCTTCAATCAACAGATGAGTAAAAGAAAGAACAATTCTTATGAGGAGCTGCTGAGGGAACTGGAGTTGTTCAGGCTGGAGAAAAGGAGGCTGAGGGGTGACATTCTTGCTCTCTGCAACTCTCAGAAAGCAGGCTGTAGTGAGGTGGGGCTTGGTCTTTCCTCCCTGGTACCCTGCTACTGAAGGGAGGTTGTAGACAGGTGGATGATGGTCTCTTCTCGCAGGCAGCCAGTACCAGAACAAGAGGACACAGTCTCAGGCTGCGCCAGGGGAGGTTTAGGTTGGATGTTATGAAGAAGTTCTATACAGAGAGAGTGATTGCCCATTGGAATGGGCTGCCCGGGGAGGTGGTGGAGTCACCACCATTGCAGGTGTTCAGGAGGAGACTTGATGGGGTGCTCGGTGCCATGGGTTAGTTGTTTAGGTGGGTTGGATTGGTTGAAGGGTTGGACACGATGATCTTGAAGGTCTCTTCCAACCTGGTTTATTCTATACCTGGTGATAGAATGAGAGGAAATGGCCTCAAGTTGCACCAGGGAAGGTTCAGGTTGGATATTAAGAAAAAATGTCTTTACTGAAGGAGTGTTCAGGAATTGGAACAGGCTGCCCAGGGAAGTGGTGAAGTCACCATTCCCAAAGGCATTCAAAGAATGTGTGGACATAGCACTTCAGGACATGGATTGCTGGCCATGGTGCTGTTGAGTCAACATTTGGACTCGGTGATCTTAAGGATCTTTTCCAGCTGAAGTGATTCTGTGAAAATTCAGGCAGGCAGAAGGAGAGGCCCTTTTGAATAAGCGATGCCTTAGTACTTGTGGCCATTGCTGGAGACAGAACATTGATCGCAACAGACCCTTGCTCTGAGCAGGTGTTGTGGTCTGTCTTGTGTTGCATTGTGTTCCTATGTGACCTTTTTTTGTTGTTTGTTTGTTTTGAAGAAGTGCTGTAAAAATGATCTTTGAATAGACTTTGACCTTTGTGACTGGTGCTGATGATTTCCCTGCTGGAAACATTTCTCAGAAGCCTGTGCAAGTTAAATTCAAGTGTGTTTTTCTGCACAAGTTTTAAATGAGTCATTTAGATGATTTTCAGCATCACAGACTACCCAGCTTGAGTACTGTGTCCAGTTCTGGGCCCCTCAAATTAAGAAGGACATTGAGACTCTTGAACGTGTCCACAGAAGGACAATGAGGCTGGGGAGAGGTCTTGAGCACAAGCCCTGTGAGGAGAGGCTGAGGGAGCTGGGGTTGTTTAGCCTGGAGAAGAGGAGGCTCAGGGGAGACCTTATTGTTTTCTACAACTACCTGAAGGGAGGTTGTAGACAGGTGGGGGTCTTCTCCCAGGCAACCAGCACCAGAAGAAGAGGACACAGTCTCAAGCTGTGGCAGGGGAAGTTTAGGCTCAAGGTGAGGAGAAAGTTCTTCCCAGCAAGAGTAACTGGCCACTGGAATGGGCTGCCCAAGGAGGTGGTGGTGTTACCATCCCTGAAGGTGTTCAAAAAGGGATTGGATGTGGCACTTGGAGCCATGGTTTAGTTATCCATGAGGTGTTGGGTGACAGGTTGGACTTGATGATCTCTGAGGTCTTTCCAACCTTATTGATTCTATGAACAAAGGGCGTTTGTCTGAAGCAGCCACAATTCCCTCTTAACATTTTATGTTAATTTTGATATAAGCTTTTTATCATTGCAACACTGCATAGTTTTCACACCAGAAAAGTGGGGTGTGTAAGATGTACAGTTGGAAAGGAGGAGGGGAGATAGCTGAGGGCTGACACCCCAAATCTTCATATTTTCAGTGTTTATGCAATTCATGGCTGAAAGAAAAAAATATTTCTTATGTATGTGCATGTCTGTGTGTAGTAGGGAAATAAATCTGTCTTTGGGTTGAACATGACATTTTTTAACAGTAAACATCAACAGCATATTTGACATTTATGACCCAAGGAATGCAATGTTTGATTGTGATGGTAGAAGATTTGAGATGCTAGAGAAACGCTACGCCAAAGCCATGGGAGGATTGACCAACTCTGAGTCCAAAACCAGAGCAATTGGTTTAGAGTGATGAATTAAAGCTCTGTGCTTTGGGAGAGAAAAGAGCTTAATAGTCAGAAATAGTCAGAACCTCTTGTTTATTCCTTTCACCCCGAGCACAATGCTTCCAGCTACACTATTTTCCCAACTGCTTTTCTTGGAGGAGGTGTTGGTTATGGAGTGGCAGGTGTGCCCGGTGTTGGATGCCTGTGCTTGCCATGCCTCTTAAATTGTACCTGGGGAGGGTGAGTTAGGTTGGATATTAGGAAAAATGTCTTTCCTGAGAGAGTGGTCAGACATTGAAACAGATTGCCCAGGGAGATAGAGACACCATCCTTGTAGGTGTTCAAGAAATGTGTGGACATGGCACTCTGGGACATGGTTTAAGGGCCATGGCAGTCTTAGGTTTGCAATTGGACTCAATGAGGTCTTTTCCAAGCAAAACAATTCTGTGATCCTTTGGAAATGGCAGGAGACAGGGTCTCCTGGCTGGCTGGTATGGCCTTGGGTGCAGAGTGTGGTTAGATCACAGCCTGGGGTGGCATGGCTGCAGGGAATACTTTTTATTACAGCTGAATGACTAAAGTAACCAATAACAGTAAATATTTAATGTGAGTCAGTCCAGCCTTATGAGCCAACACTTCACAGTATTACAAGATATAATTTCTTAGCAGTTGAGGACCTTGAATTCCTGTAACTGTACTCTGCTGGTAATGACCTCAGACTATATGATGGCAAGATGTGCCTGTATAGCTCTGTCACAGACCAGGTCATTTGGGTGGCAGGCATCACTCTGGATCCCAATTGCTTGTGTGGTTTGAACTGTGCTTAACTGGAGAGCAAAGAACAATGAGAGACAGAAAAAGTTGTCAAAAAAGAACACACCTCTGCTGTGGCCTCTGGCTTAGTATGCTGCAAAGACTTGTCATTTAAGAGATATGTAATCATTAAGAGATCTGTAATATGCTTTTGAAAGATAGATGGGCTGTAACTTATTTTTAGGTCCAATTTAACATATAGTGGGGAAAGCATTTTTACAGATATTAGTTATCAGCACTGTGCAGTTGTCAGCTTTAAAACTTGCAGCGGGGAGGGAGACTCCCAGAACTTTCTGTGGGTGACTTAAAAAGAGCTGAGCCTCAAGAGGTTGATGTATTCCTGTTGTTCAAGTTACCTTTTGATTGTGATAAGAATGACTTCTTCATCAGCGTTCCGCTCATGTAGCTGTAAAAACTTGCTTTGCCCTAGGTAAAATCTGTGCCAGAGTTATTATCAATGCACAGGGTACCATGCACCAGGTGCTTGCAGTATGAAAGATATCCTCACAATGGCTCAGTAGGAGCATAATTTCTGAGGTTCTTTGGTTCGTTCTCAATGCACCTTGTGTGTATGCAAGCACTTTGATGTAGGCAGCTAAAAGCTGGGGAAACTGCTAAAATGCCAGAAAAGCTGGAGTAGAGCACCTGTGCAAAGACAGCGCAGAGAAATCAAGACTGGGGAACACATCACTCTTTCCCCCAGAAGTTTTTAAAACTGGGAAATAGAAAATGGAGAAAACTAACCTTTGACTCCACTTTGTTCAGAGATTTGATTTTTATTTGGCTTTTCCTTCTGATATGACAAAGATTTTTTTTTCCCCCCTTTGATTGTGGGATGTTTCCATCACCAAAGGGAGGAAAGAGTTAAGGCTACACCAATATATCACTAATTCCTCTCCACTGTGGCTGGGGTAATATATGGGAAGGTCTATAAGCACAGCATTTTTGTATTTTAATCCTCTTCCATTAAATTCTAATGACTGGTTGCTAAACTCTATCATGCATTTCCTGGTCCTTTTATGGGGAGCTGTTTTATAAAGCAGCAGCTTGGAAGCGTGCAGGAAGCAGTCATCTCTGGAATTGATTGCATTTCTGATGGAGCACTTTTGTACTGTATCCCTGGAGAAACCCTGCAGGTCATAATGGCTTATGTTCTCCTTGTAGCTGCAGCATAATAATTTACAGAAGTAGAGGAAAGATGGGAACAAGATCTGCCATCTTTAAACCTCTTGCTACACTCAGTTTCTCTCTCTCTTTTTTAAAGTTCTTTTTAAAGCAAGCAGGCCTTTATTATTAATGTATGTACAGTGCAGTGTAAACCTCTGGCTCTGAAACAGCTGGTGTTTATAAATTGGTTGGGAGTATGATCTGCAAGGAACACATCCAATTTGATCAAGTGATGTGGAAAGGGTGGTTGAACAAAAGCAATATTTGCATGCACTGGGGCGGCAGTAATGATTGTGTCCCTTCTGTCTGTCACACAGATTCATTAGGAATGGGTGTCAGGCATTCAGCTTTGATTTTCAGCACAGATAAGTAATGAACAAGCAAAGCACGGAAACAAAGGCTGGCCATGCTGCAGAGCAGCATGATGATCTGATTATGCTGAGAGGCTGGCTGCTACTTTCTCATCTGGCTGCTCAGCCTAAGAGGATTCTTCCCATTATTTCTGTTTCCATCTCTGTCCTCAGACACATATGTGTGGCTCTTATATGTGTCTTCCCTGGAAAATTGCTTTCCTTGGTTCCTGCTTGAAATCAGCAAGGCAATCCCCTGGGTGAATTCCTCCTGATGTGCCAGATCTACTAAGTGCCCCAGTGTGCAGAAAGCATCTAGGTAAAAAGCTTCTGACATCTATCAAACACATGGCATTTGCTGTGGTTTCTTTCTCTCCCCTTTGCAAGTGTGTTGGTCTTGAAGAACACATGTAAATAGAGATGGGTTTTAGTCTTCTGCAGATGCTTGGAATTGTGGGTCCTGAGAAAGATAATAAAGCTGGTGAAGGGTCTGGAGAACAGATCTTATGAGGAGCAGTTGAGGGAACTAGAGTTTTTTAGTCTGGAGAAAGGGAGGCTGAGGAGAGACCTTCTCACTCTCTACAACTCCCTGAGAGGAGCTTGGAGCCAGGTGGGTGTTGGTCTCTTCTTCCTGGTAACAAGTAATTGGATGTGCAGAAATGGCCTCAAGTTGCACCAGGGGAGGTTTAGGTTGGAGATTGCCACCATCACTGGAGGTATTCAGTATTCAGTATCACTAAGGTTGGAAGAGACCTCAAAGATCATCGAGTCCAACCTGTCACCACAGACCTCATGACTAGAGTAGGGAGGACACTACGGCCCACTGCAGGCTTGAACTCACGACCTTCCCATTAAGGGTCTTATGCACTACCAATTGAGCCACATTTCATAGGCCATGATATTTAGGAAGAGACTGGATGGGGTGCTTGGTGCCATGGTTTAGTTGATTAGATGGTGTTGGGTGATAGGTTTTACTAGATGATCTCGAAGGTCCCTTCCAACCTGGTTAATTCTATTCTAGTCTAGTCTAGTCTAGTCTAGGGGAGGTGCTCCAGCATTCAGAGTTGAGACCTTTTCTTCTCCTTTATTTGTTCATTTTTGTGCTGAGTAGCACTCAGCACTGTGTGTAAACCCAAGGGTTTCCAAGCATCTCATGTAGCAGCGCCTAGCCTGTCAGTTTCCTAGAACTATCAAAATAAGCATATAATAGCGATGGCAGAAGGGAATGTGCAGAACATGACTCATGGAAACTTACAATAATTGATATGATTTTCACTAATGATGTCACTAGCTGCTCTTGATGCATAACCATCTTCAACATGAAGGGAGGAAAATGAAGAAAAACAAAATACAGTTCTCTTATGCTGCAATTCATCCTCTGTTAAACCATCTCTCACAAGCCCTAGTGCAGCAGTGGATTAGGTATAAACAAGCAGAAAAGCAGTTTACATTTTCAGTTGTCCTTTTAAACAAGATTATTTGAAAATCCATGGACAGTTCTTCCCCATGAGAGTGGTGAAGCCCTGGAATGGGTTGTCCAGGGAGGTGGTTGAGGCCCCGTCCCTGGAGGTGTTTAAGCCCAGGCTGGATGAGGCTCTGTCCAGCCTGATCTAGTGTGGGGTGTCCCTGCCCATGGCAGGGGGGTTGGAACTAGATGATCCTTGTGGTCCCTTCCAACCCTGACTGATACTTTGATACTATGACATTATTTATATCATAGTCTTCTGTTGGATACTTTAATTCTTGCTGTGGGCACTGGGCTATGAAGAAAAGGGCTTGAAGAAAGTTTAGCTTGGAATTCTTGACAGAATTGAACAGTATGGACCTTGTCCTTTGTTTTTGTTTTCTGTTTTGTTTATTTTTCTGATGCTCCTTCTTGAATAGTTTTAGGCATTTTGAATTTTATAGCTGTCGTAGTTTGGGCTGGGTGCCCTCTGCTACAGGGCTGCTTCCTGTGTCCAGAAGTCCAGCCCAGTGGGTGGACACAGGAAATTAGGTTATTTCCTACCATGATCCCTTGCACCACTATAAGTTTTGTGGCGGGGTCTGGCACTTCCTCTTTTCTTCCTCCTCCGTCAGTCGGTAACATGGGGGAGAGATCTCCTGGCCTTGGGCCTAGCAAGGCCCAAGGCCACGGGGGGATGGGCAGTCTCAGATCTGGCCAGCTGAGACTAGCCTAGCAATGGGAGGGGGAAGAGGGAGCCCTGGGGGTCTCGGGTGTACCCCCAGGTAGGGATGGGTTTCTCTGGGTCTGTTTTGGGTTCTTTTCTCTCGTCACTGTATCTCTAGTTCTCTGCACGCACTCACTGTTCTATTTAAACTTTCCATCACCTTTGCAATCCGTTTGTCTGAGTCATTATTTTTTGCGCGTGGTGGGGAGGGGGTCTGCCCCAACCCATTACATTTTGGCGCCCAACGTGGGGCTGGCTGTTGTGCCCACTCTGCAGATCGATTGCAAAGGATGGAGAGTTTAAATTCAGTTCTGGGCGTCGGTTTGGGTTTGGCAGTTGGGGGCTCAAGTGATGTTGTCGGGGCGGCCGTGTGAGCTCTTGTGGATTGTGGGGGGATGACTGGTGCGCTGCCGGTGGCACGGACCTCCTGCTATTTCAGGCAGGATGGTTCTCGACCATCGGCATCGGGGTACCGCTTGAGAACGCGGAACCTGCCCCTCCTCCGCGGCGGGCAGTGAAGTGGGGGAGGGGCAGCGGCGAGCAGATCAGAGTCAGGTCCGTTCTCGCTGCGGGGATAGAGCCAGCCGCTGCGAGCGGGCGAGCCAGCTCCCGAAGCCCCGGGGGGCCGACGGGGACTCCAGCTGGAAAGCCGTTTTCAAGGGCTCTGAGAACGCGCGCATGGCTTTCGCTGGAGAAGCCGTTTGAGTGTCCGAGGGGTGGAGGTGATTTTGATTCTGCGCCGCGGCGGCAGAGGTGGGCGGAGCCCTGCTGCGGGCGAGCGGCGCCGGCGGACCCGGCAGTACGCTCGGGCTGCGGCGGGCCCGGCCCTAGTCTCTTCCCCGACTTTTTCGGACGAGTTCCGAAACTGGCGCCGAGCACCTGGCTCCACCTCCCTTCTTCTCAGTGAGCTGTGGTGCAGCCCCTCCCTTTCTGGTGGGGGGGGGTGTGCAGCCGGTTGCTGTCTTGCTTTGGTACGGGTACGCCTAGTGGGGGGGCAGAGTACCTCGGACAAGCATCCGTGTAGTGGGACCGCAGTTGGAAGCGGTTGGTTGCGGCACCCTGGATGGATTGAAAAAGGCAGTCGTGGGTTGGATGATTTCGACTGGCCTGCCCCAGGGGTGGAGAATATGCCGCCGAGTGATGATCTGTGAAAAGTAGAGGCTTGGCTGAGAAGTCGTGAGGCTGTTCCAGGTGACCAGGATGCCCAACAGATCCATGGAGAACTTGCACCACAGGAGAATGAGTTCTGCATCGCTGGGAGGTTCCACTGGATGAAGGAAGAAGAACTGGAATGGACAGACACTAGAGCCTGACTGAGAGACTGTTGGAGTGGACGCCCAGATGAAGACACGGACTTCGCCGGACATGTCATCAGTTTTCTGATTTGATGATGTGTTTGGGTGCAGGCATCATGGTTTGAAATAAAGGGGTGGATCCTGTCGTAGTTTGGGCTGGGTGCCCTCTGCTACAGGGCTGCTTCCTGTGTCCAGAAGTCCAGCCCAGTGGGTGGACACAGGAAATTAGGTTATTTCCTACCATGATCCCTTGCACCACTATAAGTTTTGTGGCGGGGTCTGGCACTTCCTCTTTTCTTCCTCCTCCGTCAGTCGGTAACATGGGGGAGAGATCTCCTGGCCTTGGGCCTAGCAAGGCCCAAGGCCACGGGGGGATGGGCAGTCTCAGATCTGGCCAGCTGAGACTAGCCTAGCAATGGGAGGGGGAAGAGGGAGCCCTGGGGGTCTCGGGTGTACCCCCAGGTAGGGATGGGTTTCTCTGGGTCTGTTTTGGGTTCTTTTCTCTCGTCACTGTATCTCTAGTTCTCTGCACGCACTCACTGTTCTATTTAAACTTTCCATCACCTTTGCAATCCGTTTGTCTGAGTCATTATTTTTTTTGCGCGTGGTGGGGAGGGGGTCTGCCCCAACCCATTACAATAGCATGTTCTTTAGAGCCAGCTAATCAAACAATGCACCAGGAGTAAGTGGTAATGCCAGGAGGAGGCATGGGAAGAACTGGAAAATGATGGACACCTCAGAAGGAAGGCTGAAGGTCAAGTCTGAAAGCATAGTGCTAAGTGTGGAAGGAATATGAGTGACAATGGTGGATTAGTGGCATCCATCCTGACTGCCTTTTCTCTGTACTGGAATAAAAGTAATTTCTTGAGGAGCTTGTTTCTGATTTTCTATTAAAGTTTGTATGTGAGAAAGGAATGATGTCAGAAAACCAATATTCGTGCATCATTAATCTTAGTCATAACACCACCTCAGATTTTGGTTGCAAAACAATCAGAAAAGGGCTACTTGGTCTTAAGTTTTGAATTTCACAGAATCCCAGAATACATCAATTTGGAGGAGACCTCAAAGATCACTCAGTCCAACCCTCAACCCAGCACTGAAGGGTCAACACTAAGCCATATCCCTAAGTGCCAGGTCCACATGCTGCTTAAACACCTCCAGGAACAGTGACTCCACACCTGCCCTGGGCAGACCATTCCAATGTTTGAGAACCCTTTCAGTTAAGAAATATTTCCCAATATATAGCCTGAAACACCCCTGGCACAGCCTGAAACCATTCCCTCTAGTCCTGTTGCTTGACACCAAGGAGAAAAGGCTGCCTCCTCCTAACTGCAACTTCACTTGGGGTAGTCGTAGAGAGTGATGAGGTCTCCCCTCAGCCTCCTTTGCTCCAGACTGAACCCCAGCTCCCTCAGACTCTCCTCACAGGTCATGTGCCCTTCACGAGCATCCTTTGTTCTCACTGGAAAATTTTTGTGTGGCAAACATGCAGTCCCAGAGAGGCACCACCCTTCCTTGGTGCTGTTCCTTCTTGGGTCTCTGGGTTATTAGGAAATGGAATTTTATCGTATCCCCTCACATTTGAATAAAGCTGGGCTAGCTTTCCTTGCAAGGCATGAAGGAGGAGTGAGTTGTCACTATGAATATATTTTCCAGGGGTCAATTAGAAGGGTCTTTTATCATCTTTATAGAAGCAAAATGACAACATGATGGTTGTGAGGACTCTGGAATAGAGTAATAACCTTTTTTCATGTGGAGACTGAAGAAAAGTGTGGACTATAGAAGTAGGTTTTTGCCTGTGAAGATCAGGGAGGAGACTGCTTTTCCCATGATCATCTCTCTCCTAGATGAGGGACTTTATCTGCAAGTTAAGGAGAGGTAATAAGAAGGAATAGCTGAGTTTGGAGTAGACAAATTAATGCTCCCTTATTTCCAGAAGGCTTAGTCTTTAGTGACATGGTGATGATTTGCTTATCTTGCACTCATAAGTAGCAGACCCTCCCCAGAGGAATAGCCCTAGATGCAAGTTCTGGCAGAAAGACATATCCAGGAGTCTGAATGCAATCCTTCTGGCAATCTGATTTAATTCTTCCCACCATTGCTGAGAAAATCCAGCAGTACATTTACAATTCTTCTCAAGCTACTACTATCTGTTCCTGAATATGTGTTTGGCATTAACACTCAGTGTTTGCAATGAGTGTCTGTACATTAAAAAACATAGGTAGTGTCCCTAAGGAAATCAAAGCATTAGGATCGGGCAGCAAGATCTTTGTAAATATGGTCACAGAGCGAGAGAGCAGAGTGGCAGTGTTTAATGAAATGCCTCCACAGCAATCTCATCTCTTGAAATAGTGACAGATTTCACAGCCTCATACCCTAAGCACTATAGGGTGCAGCTAATGTGTTGGGTGAGGACTCAAAATCCCTAGAACCAGACCAGTTCCCTAGTTAGAGTCGCCTACTCAGTGCCCAGGGGAAGATATTGGTCACAATGGAGTGAAAATGAGGTGTTAATAATTGTTTTGTAAACATGGGATCTCCTTGATCTGTATTTCCTATCTCATTTCAAAAAGCCATTTTGATTTACATACTAAGAAACAGGCCACTCAGTGCCTTACCAGCTGAACTATTTAAGTAGCTGTCAACAAAATGCTGTCATTTTTCATAGTTTTTGTCTCTCCATGGTCCATTTTCCACCTTTGGGATGTCATGGTGAGTTTGTGTTGCTCCATTAATATGTGGTGTGTCATCAGAAATCTCTTATATCACAGAATAGTGGGGACTGGAAGGGACCTTTGGAAGTTGTCTAGTTCAGACCTCCTGCTAAAGATCCCCCCTCAGTCTTCTGCAGGCTGAACAGCCCAAGGACTCTTAGCCTCTCCTCATAAGAGGGATGCTCTGGTCACTTCAGCACCTTTGTAGCCCTCTTTTGTAGCCCTCTCCAGTAATTCCTTGTCTCTTTTGAACTGGCAAGCCCAGAACTGAACATAATCTTGCAGGTATAACCTCACTAGGGCAGAGTAGAGGGGGAGGAGAATCTCTCTCAACCTTCTGGCCAGCCTTTGTTTAGGGTGCCCCAAGATACTCTTGGTCTTCTTGGCCACAAGAGCATATTGCTGGCTCATGATTAATTTGCTGTCCACCAGCACTCCCATGTCCTTCTTCATGGAGCTGCTTTCCAGCAGGTCAACTCCTCATCTGTACTGGTGCAGGGGGTATTCATCCCCAGGTGCAGGACTCTACACCTGCCCTTGCTGACCTTCATGAGGTTCCCCTCCACCTAGTTCTCCAGCCTGTGTAAACCTCTCTGAATGGCAGCACAGCCTGACAGGGTGTCAGCTACTCTTCCCAGTTTGGTATCAGCAAACTTGCTGAGGGTCCATTCTGTCCCTTCATTCAGGTCACTGGTGAAGATGTTGAACAAGACCAGACCTAGTCCTGACCCCTGGGGAACACTATAGACTCTCTGCTGCTGATTACAACCCTCTGAGCTCTGTCCTTCAGCTAGTTCTCAATCCACCTCAGTGCCCACTCATCTAACTCATGCTTCCTAAGCTTCCCTATGAGCATGTTAAGGGAGACAGTGTCAAAAGCCTTGCTGAAATTGAGGTGGACAACATTAATTGCTTAGTCCTCATCTGCCCAGCTTGTCACACTATCATAGAAGGCTATCAGATTGGTCAAGCATGATTTCCCTTTGGTGAATCAATGCTGACCCCTCCCAATAAGAGGATACAGATACAACCAGTCTAACTGATGATGCACTGGGATACTAAGATCCTTATTGTCTCTGCTTTCATGAATTCTTTAGGTGAGATTCATAAATGTGTGACCTTCCATCTGGTTATATTAAAATGTGGTGTTAGGATATATTTTGTTGCCTTTATTTATCACAGTACCAATTCTAATGGCCTCTGTCACTCTATAACTACGGCAAGTGGGTCATGCCAGAAGGCTTTCTTCTGAAGATAATATGATTTGAATTGTTTCATTCTCTCCACCAAAATTCTGCTTGCAATTTTACATCTCCAACCCAGTCATCTAAGACTGTGTCAGAGTGGTGCTCCTGTATTTTGCTCCACACTGCTACTAGTTTCTTATGTATCTTGTATCCATCCACCATGTGATTTTCTGTTGTCTATGCCATGTTACTGAAATCCACTAGAAGGAAGAAGAATGAACTAGAAATTAGCCTGTTTCCTGGAAGGGGAAGGAGGTTGTACATTATCCCATTATTCCTGCTGCAGCCTTTCTTGCACATTGATCTGTTTCTCTCTTCCCAGTCATCATTTCTCTTCCCAGTCACTATATGTCTCTACCTCAACGGCATCAACAAATCAAAGGCTGTAGTTGCCCAGTTTAATGTAACTCTAACCTCTGCAATTAAATCTTGAGCAGTGATTTTTGTCAAAGCCTTTTTCCATATAACATGTTTCAGAGCACTTTTTCTTTCTAAAACAGGCCTGATCCTTTCCATCTAGTGTGAATTTTGGCTGCACTTTCCCCGTTGTAAACAACGTGCCCATTAAGCTGTATGCTTAACATTGCTCAGCTTCCTGTTAGTGTTTACCCTTCAGCAACAGAACAGTGACAGGTTCTGTTTATCATTTGCTGTTCATTCATTATTAATCTAAGATTTGACAGACTCCAAGAGCGTGGTGGTGTTTTATTGTGGTGCATGAGTGAGCTAGAGGAACAGACAGATATTTTGGGTTTGTTTTCCTGAACACACTGTGTGCTAAAGGAGATCATTTTGGTGGCCTTTCCTGCTGCTTGTGATTTAAAAATGCTTCATTGTAAGGTCAGTTAAAATCCTCTTCCAAGAGTAAAAAGGAGAGGGAAATGCAGTAAGAAGCACACCATAAAAACATCTGTGATCTACTGGCACAAACTGATTCTTGGGGAAAAAATGAATAAAGGCTTTGTAGTAGCCAATAAATTTTTCATGCCAATATGTTTTTCATGCTCTCTAACTCTAAGCACAGCAAATCAACCCCAAATCTGTTAGTTTTGGTGCATTCATAACCTCCTCCTATTTTGCTTGTGTTGGAATTCTTCTTAAGGAGATTATATTTCCAATGATTAGCCCCAGTGTGATACTTAACTTACTCAAAAGAAAGCTGAGCTCCTAAATTTGAGTCCAGCTACAACTGTTAATCTGGAGGAAGCTAAAATAGAGGAAAATGCCTACACAACAAATGACAACATTTAGCTGCTGGTGGGAGTGGGTATGCAGATCCTGAATGCTACCAGATACAACTACTGCATCCACATTGTGTCCTCCCTCAGTATACTGTCTCTGGTGTAAGCTCTTCTGTTGTTTCAGACTGCTGTCATCCTTCTGCTGTTCCATTCTCAAGTTGTCTTAGCTGCGTCTTATCCATACAGATAATAACCATTTGCCAGACATCCCTGAAATTGCTTGGAATCTTTCAGTCTTTAATCAAAGCTGTGATCTGCTCTTGACTCCCTTACTCAGGCTTGTCTTTAGGTTTATTTGACCTTTTGAGGCAGCAATGTCTGGTCTGAAAAGCTTTCCTTCTATTTAGTGCCTAATATCTAGCAATACACACGGAGAGAAAATCTATAATTTGACAGGTGGTGAGGAAAGTCAGAGTAGTAAACATGGATCAATCCCTGGTTTACATTCTTGGAAATGGTTGTAGCCTTCAGTGGGGTTGAAACTGATGCAAAGCAGTTGCCAAAGCAAATGTAAGGATTTATCTTTTCCTAGTTAAATATAGCAGCAGTACTCAGGGAGGTGTGTACCCAGAGGGCATTGGGCTAATCACTTTTAGTTTGAAGCAGTTGTGGAATTGCTAGTTGAGGTTATGTGTATTATGAATAGCACATAAATCAAGAGATACCTGAGAAATTCTGTAGATGGATAGTAAAACCTTATTGAAGCTTTCTCACATGGCTATAGACAGGCAGGTGGACAGGCATGAACGTGTAATTATGTGCCCCCCACACGTACTTGTGCAGTTATTCACATGGGCACACACTTTTGTTCCCAGTCCAGCCTGGGATTTGAAATGAGGGATGAAATTGTGGGATGAGCAGCCATAGTTGGACTCTGATCTTAAAGGTCTTTTTCAACCAAAATGATACTACTTAGAATAGAATAAACCTTTATTTAGAATAGAATAAACCAAACCAGGTTGGAAGAGACCTTCAAGATCATCGCATCCAACCCATCAAACCAATCCAACCCACCCAAACAGCTAACCCATGGCACCAAGTACCCCATCAAGTCTCCTCCTGAACACCTATGGTTCTATGATTGCTGCCAGCAGTGCTATGACAGGGGAGAAGAAGGACATTGGAATTTGGGGCACAGGGCAGTGCATCCTGATGGTTATTCTCACAATCCTAGCAATGTTAGCCAGTCTCCATAACAGATTTTGATTATGGGGGAGCCCAAGATCACCCTGTGCATGGCCACAATCTCTTAGCCTCCAAATAAAGCAGTGGAGAGAGCACAACATTAAAGGCCCAATACTTTTCCTAAATCAGTTTTGTCTTTCAGTTTCATTGTCATAATTTCCAAGGTTAAGTGTGGTCCCTGGGTTAGAAGCACATGAGCAAGAGTTGTGTCTGGAGTAGGTTGCTTTGATACTATTTTGTATTCCTCAGGGAATTCCATATGAGTCCCAGGCACCAGCTGAAGGGGCAGATGCTTTGCTTCAGGGATGATCATGTCTGCCATCCTCTTTGTCCTGGGTGCTCCAGTGATGCTAGCTGCTGCTGATTAGGCCACTAAATTTCACCATGGGCCTGAAATCCCCCTATCTTTGCTGCCACTGTAAGACACTGCTTTATGGACATTAGCAGACAAATTATGCTGTGAGGTTTGATAACTTGTCAGGAGAAATCTGTCACCACTGTGAAGGTGCATTTCATGGGATCCATATGAGGACATGTGTAGCAAGTAGATGCCCCTTGCAGATGGTAAAATGATGAACAATTTCTCTAAACTGTTTCTGCTGTAAAACTGTTGGCTGGTGTCTTTCTGGCAGATTCACACCACATCTGATAAGCCACTCACTTTATTCTTTGGGAAGCACAGTGTTTACACTAAACAACTGAACAGTTACTGAATCTTCCATACGATTGTCCACTCCTCGCATCTTTTAGCATCCTCGTTAATTTTTACTCCAGAAAGTGATAATTTGGCAGCCTGTGGAGCATAACCATTTGGCTGGGCTTTTGTTTTTCTCCCCTGGAACAAGAAGAGTGCAGCTTGAGGTGTGCTCTCTGTTGGGTTGCACCTGTGATGTGAGTCAGTTTTGCCTGACTTGACCACAAACTAGTTGGCTTCCTACTGCAAGGCTGCATCAAGACTTCACAGTAATTAAATCATTAAACTTAGAGAACACAGGTTGCTTATTTCCAATCCCACATGACACGAGGCTGCGTGGCACCTGTAATGCAGAGACGAGTCACTAACTGCACATCTGTGCTCCTGGTGTTTACAAAGTTGATAAATCCACCATCTGACACTTCCAGGAAATGCTGGTGCATGCAACGGGGAGGAGATCAATACCTTGTTGGTAGGAGATTGCTTTTCTGTTAGTCTGGGGGATTGGTCTATTCAGAATACTCACTGTTGATGTTTTCTGTCTGAAAAACCCTCTTGTTTCCCAATATTTTTTTTCCTGGTAGTGTCAGCTATTTCTGGGTTTGTTTTGTTTGATATAAAGCTTAAGCAGAACCTCCTAAAATAAAAGCAATAGTGGTCTGGTTTGCCACCTGTACAGATTTCCTCTCTGTCAAGAAACCAAAGCAGAAAAAAAATCCCATTCTAGTGGATCTGCATTGAATCTGCAAGTGATTTGCAGGGAATCAGACAACAAAAAAGAGATGCTAGGGACATGCACCATCACTGGAGGTGTTTAGGAAGAGACTGGATAGGGCACTTGGTGCCATGGTTTAGTTGCTTAGAATAGAATGGACTTTCAAGATCATTGAGTCCAATCTATCATCCAACACTATCTAATCAACTAAACCATGGCACCAAGCACCCATCCAGTCTCTTTCTAAACATCTCCAGTGACGGTGACTCCACCACCTCCCTGGGAAGCCCATTCCAATGGCCAATCACTCTTTCTGTGAAGAACTTCTTCCTAACATCCAGCCTAAACCTCCCCTGGCACAGCTTGAGACTGTGTCCTCTTGTTCTGGTGCTGGTTGCCTGGGAGGAGAGACCAGCCCCCACCTGGCTACAACCTCCCTTCAGGTAGTTGTAGACAGCAATAAGGTCTGCCCTGAGCCTACTCTTCTCCAGGCTAAGCAACCCCAGCTCCCTCAGCCTCTCCTCATAGGGCTTGTGCTCCAAACTCCTCCCCAGCTTTGTTGCCCTTCTCTGGACATGTTCTAGCAAGTCAACATCCTTCCTAAACTGAGGGGCCCAGAACCGGACATAGGACTCAAGGTGTGGCCTAACCAGTGCTGAGTACAGGAGCAGAATGACCTCCCTGCTCTTGCTGGCCACACTCTTTCTGATACGGGCCAGGATGCCACTGGCCTTCTTGGCTGCTTGGGCACACTGCTGGCTCATGTTCAACCTACTATCAACCAGTAGATAGTGTTGGGTGATAGGCTGGATTCAATGATCTCAAAGGTCTATTCTATTCTATTCTATTCTATTCTATTCTATTCTATTCTATTCTATTCTATTCTATTCTATTCTATTCTATTCTGACATCTGAAACTATGAAATTTGACTCTGTGTGTAGTGAAGGCAATGGTAAGGGTTTGAGACATTAGTGTTACTAATACATTGCTGGATTTATCTAGGATACTTAGGTTACAGGGGTCTACCCTCGTCTAATATGTGACACAGAGCAAGGTGTAATCCCTCTCTGTGCTTCTGTTTGCCAATCTTTAAAATACGCTTAAAGTTGCTGTTTTCCTTGGTGGAGAGACGGAGGGACAGTTTTTGACTTCTCAGAGGAGTAAAAACCACTCTGATGCACATAAAGGCATTCTAGACCTGTAAGGAGAGGGCAGAAGGCAGCATCATTTGACAGAAGTGATGATTTAGGAAGAGACTGGATGGGGTGTTTGGTGACATGGTTTAGTTGATTAGACAGTGCTGGATGATAGGTTGGACTCGATGATCTCAACGGCCTCTTCCAACCTGATCTATTCTATTCTGTTCTGCTCTATTCTTCTATTGTATTCTATTTTGTTTCTGTCAAGATGAGAGCCAACTTGTTAGTCAAAAATTATAGAGATGCAAGGTGGGATGCTCTGAAAAGGTGATACCACAGAACTACGCTGACCAGAATTAGATTTTCCTCTCCCCAGGATCCTTCCTTCTTGACAAGTCTTCACAGCAGAGAGTTTATCGAGAGGAATATAAAGAAGGGACTTGATTACATCAATATCTAAATGTTCTCCTGGGTTGAAAATATCCTAAAGGAAAGAAGAACAAATGGCTGGAAGTCAAACCCTCAGAAACTGCAATGAAGTATAGCACACACATTCAGTGCTCTAATGGTTTCTTTGGCTTTAACGTGGGAAGCTATGGCAACAAATGACTGCAGTAATAAGACTCTTTCCTTTCATTAAATGTAGTAGCTGCTATTGTAGAATCTGCCACTGTCTTCTTCCCCTGAAAGTCTGCAACACAAAACTAGCTCCCAAAGTGAGGCAGGTTGCCAGGGCTGAGCTGAATGAATGGCCTCTTCCTCACCGCAAGTGAAGATGGCTGTAATCAAACTTTCAAAATCGTAGCCATCAAGGACAGAGTTGAGGTCATTTGTGCTCCTTACTTCCTTGAAATGTCAGACTTTGCCATGCTTTAAAATAATATTGATGTTATCTGATTCCTCAACACCTTTAAACCACAGTCTGCTTTCTCTTCTCGAGTACTGTGTCCAGCTCTGGGCCCCTCACTTTAGGAAGGATGTTGACTTGCTGGAACGAGTCCAGAGACAGGCAACGAAGTTGGTGAGGGGTTTGGAGCACAAGTCCTATGAGGAGAGACTGAGGGAAATGGGGTTGCTTAGCCTGGAGAGGAGGAGACTCAGGGGTGACCTTATTGCTGGCTACAACTACCTGAAGGGAGGTTGTAGACAGGCAGATGCTGGTCTCTTCTCCCAGGCAGCCAGTACCAGAACAAGAGGACACAGCCTCAAGCTGCTCCAGGGGAGGTTCAGTTTGGATGTTAGGAAGAAGTTCTATACAGAGAGAGTGATTGCCCATTGGAATGGGCTGCCTGGGGAGGTGGTGGAGTCACCATCATTGGAGGTGTTCAGGAGGAGACTTGATGGGGTGCTTGATGCCATGGGTTAGTTGTTTAGGTGGGTTGGATTGGTTGGTGGGTTGGACACGATGATCTTGAAGGTCTCTTCCAACCTGGTCTGGTCCATTCCATTCCGGTCCATTCCATCTATTCTATTCTATTCTATTCTATTCTATTCTATTCTATTCTATTCTATTCTATTCTATTCTATTCTATTCTATTCTATTCTATTCTATTTGGTTTTTGTTTACTGAGTTCACAACAGTGAATGCGTTTCTTTAGTGTGCACATAGTACAAAATATGAGAAAGTGGACAACATTCAAGAGAGAAAAATCACTCTGGAAAGCTTTCAGTGTAGAAAGATGCCATACACATCAATCATGCTGTGTTTTCATGTGTCTAAGTTCTGGTTATGAGATGCATTGCACTACTTACAGAAATATTTCCTGCAAATATGCACTAAAAAAATCCTGCATTTAGGTTTGTGCACACATCACTGCATGAATTTATGGGTGAAAAGCATCCTAGTCCCAAGCCATATACATACAGAATTTGTGCCAAAATCGCTGGATTCTGCATCAGAGCTGGGAATTTAGGCATTTCTGCAGTAACTTCAGGTATGCTTAAATGAAGATTGAGATTTTTATAGGGGCTTGATGGTCTTAGAGGTCATTTCCAACGTTTAATGATTCTATGATTCTGTTACTCCTACTGTATTATTTTGTGGTGTTCCCATACTTTGTGGTTATCATTTCTCAGCTCTTGAGTTATCACCCTCTAAGATAACTGATGCCGCTGAGATCTCTGTTTTGGTCTGCTTGCTAGTGCAGGAAGACACGGCTGTGGCAGTTGATATTCAGCTCACATTCTCAGGCTTTTCCTTGCACCACAAAGGCTTTGCTAGAGCTGCTTTTGTGTGTGAGGAAAGCTGAGTACCTGGACCGTATTTTGCAGCAAGGGATAAACTGCAGAGTCACCAAATCGTGTAGCGTATAGGACCCTGCCTGTAGCAACACATCTGGCTCCGTGAGCTCACACGGATACTTAAGTACCCATGTGGATGTAATGGATGCAAATAAATTAACTGTGCATAATTATGTGCTTGCTAGCACTGAGGGAGGCAAGTTACAATTCCAGTTTTCATGCTGAACCATGAGTATTTGCAAGCTGAAGGAGCAAGGCTGGGATTGTTTTTTTTGTTTCTTCTAGCAAGTGAGTAAATTCTTTCCTGATCTTTGTCGTAAATCATATCACCACTCACCCTCTAATGAGTCAAGCAGGTCTTTGTGCATGGGCAGGTACATTTGCACATTTCAACTCATTGGCAATTTACATTGTGAGTAATGGAGCCCAGATGAACCTGTTGTCACAGGGTTATCTTCATTTGGTTAGGGATTTTGCTCCATTTATGCACTGTCTCTGCAGATAAACAGGTAGCAAAATGCCCAGGAAAATGATGATTCAGTATTCTGTTTCACACAGGACTCTCCCTCAGGTGAATGCAGAGGCTGTGAATCCCTGTGCCTGGCAGTGCATTGGAATCATTAATTATGAGCATGAGGCAGAAGGTTTCATCTTCATTTGAAATCTGCCTCAGGGTGACAGGGCGGAATCAAACCCTTGTCTCTGGCTTCTGGGCATCTTTAATTACTTGCCTCCAAGTTTCTAATCACAGGGGCTCCCTCTCTGTTTCCATGACAACATCCCTGCTCTCAGCATCCTGCACCTTTCTGTCTACACTCTGGTCACTTGGTAATCCATCCAGGTAGTTTAAACAGTATGGGAAAAAAGCAAGCATATAAAATGTGAATGCAGAAAGGGTGTTCATTTTCTCCCTTCCCTTCATGGCTTCTGGGAGGTGGGTGGGTAGGGAGAAGCCTGCTGCTTGCTCATGCATGGAAATCTGAATGGTTGTCTTGGTTGTCTTCCTGGTTGATAAAACCTTCTTTCTCTCTATGACTTGTTAAATCTGTCAGGTTTCTAGTGAAGTGTTGCATGGGGAGAGAGGAAAAAGGAAAACAAACAAACAAACAAAAGACAGTGGAAGGTGGGGGGAGAGATGAAGAATAGAGGAAGCTGGGAAGCACATGTCTGGCTGCTGCCAGCTGAGATCTGACTGAATCACCCGAGGCTCTGGGCTCCCTGATGCTGAGGCTCTGACCTCTGCCTGAGACCACGCAGGGCAAGGATACAGTAGGAGGAGAGCAGCCAGGACTGCAGTCCCAATAGAGTGTTCTGGACCCCTTGGGCAGTCTGCTGGTTCTGAATGGCTCCTCCTGGATTCTCCAGACCAGAGTGCAAGCCTGGGTTTGGATCTCTCTTCCTCCCAGGGCTGTGCTGTTAAAACTTGTGGGTTATAATATTTCAAAGGCATGGCAAATAGTATGAAGGATCGCTCCCTCCTGCTGCCTGTTGCTGCACCTGAATATGCTGCCCTTTGCTAGTGTGCAGCCTGCCTGTCTCAGCTGGCCACAACACACGTTGTTTCTCAGCTCTCAATAGATTCACGAGATTCCTCACATCTGTCAATTCCTGTGCACATAATTGCAGTTACACTGAGAAATTTGCACTGTGATTTTTATGGACCCCTTAGAAACAGATGTGGTTGGAGTAAGACTTTTCTGTTGGTGCTCCTGTCACACCCCCATGACACCCCCTAAATAGGAGCTGTTATCAAACATGGGTTAGTTGATTAGGTGGTGTTGGATGATAGGTTGGACGCGATGATCTTGAAGGTCTCTTCCAACCTGGTCTGGTCTATTCTATTCTATTCTATTCTATTCTATTCTATTCTATTCTATTCTATCATTTTGCACCTGGTCACCCAAAGTCTTTCTGGTTTGCCTTTTTTTTTGCCAGTGCAGGAATGATGTACATCTCTATATTGGTAATGGGCTTGGCACAGGATGCCATTTCTTGGTAGAATATGCTAGAGAGTAGACCAGCAGATTTATGGATATCCAGCTGACCATTAAAGAGCATGCTAAGTCTTGCAGAAGATGACTTAAGGAAGAAAGAGGGAGTAAACAGACTATTGATATTGACCTGTTGGCAATTCTTTATGGCTTCCAGCTAGAGATGAAGGCCATCTTTTTATTTTCCTTTTTTTTTTCATCTCCTAAGTTGTTGAACTCTTTATCTTCCAAACTTCACTTCTTTGATTGAAACAGAGGGGAAAATAGGGGCAGAACCACAAAGATTTGGTTTTGAAGGGGTAATGCCGCATAGCTTTGTCAGGATGAAAGCGGGGAGATAAGAAGTCTTTCTTCCTGAAAGCTGTGGGAGAAGGGCAGAAAAATCACCTCTCATGTGGCTGGATCTATAGCACTGAGTGTACATAAAGCAACAAAAAAAATTGGACTCCAAAAATGTGACTTCAGTAAGGATCATCTCCTACACATCATGAAAATGTTGAGGTTCCCATCTGATTATGGCTCTAGTGTGGGTATCTTAGTGGATTCCAGGTCTGTCATTTGAAAAAGTTGTTCCTCTATTAATCTTTCTACCTCCTGGCAGCCAATTAGCCCAACAGACACAGACAAACCCAAGCATGCATCTTCTGTAGGTGAATCAAAGAGAAGTGCCAAGAGAAAAATCTGCTTCTGCCTGCTCATTTCTATAGTTCTGTGCATTACCCCATTGGAAGCAACCAAACCCATGTCACTAATAATTTCTCCATGTACATGCTTTTTAAATACATTGCAGTGGCATTTTAATCCTTGCCTGAGATTCTTGCATCCAGCCAGGAATTTGCTATTGATTTGATTCACAGTATCACGGTATGACAGTATAACTAAGGTTGCAAAGCACCACGAGGACCATCGAGTCCAACCTATCAACACAGACCCCATGACTAGACCATGGCACCAAGTGCCACGTCCAATCCCCTCTTGAACACCTCCAGGGACGGTGACTCCACCACCTCCCTGGGCAGCACATTCCAATGACGAACGACTCGCTCGGTGAAGAACTTTCTTCTCACCTCAAGTCTAAACCTCCCCTGGCACAGCTTGAGACTGTGTCCTCTTGTTCTGGTGCTGGTTGCCTGGGAGAAGAGACCAACCCCTTCCTGGCTACAACCACCTTTCAGGTAGTTGTAGAGGGCAATGAGGTCACCCCTGAGCCTCCTCTTCTCCAGTGTTTTAGGGAACACCAGGTGGAGAACAAAGAGCAGCTGAGGCAGGGGCTGCTGTTGAGCTCTCAGGATCATTCACAGACTCACTAGAACAAAATGCTGAGATTCCTCAGGTAGGACCTGGGGTAGGTGTGGAGGACTGCAGCTGCTCTACGCTGGCTCTGTGCACCCCAGGACTTTGTCTTCTTACCAAATTTGGATCAATGCCTAAGCCCTGCAAAATTCTCTTGCAGGACCTGAGGCAATAGCCTGCTTTGAACACTGAACCTAAGTATTTAAAAATTAATAAAGGCTGTGCCTACTCTTCCAAACCTATATTTAGGTACCTGAACAAGTGACCTATTTCTGAAGCACGGAAGTCAACCTCTGTATTACAGGGTTTGCCGACATCTGTGGCAGTTGTTATGGGTAAGGACTTCTGAAAATCAGACCATTCATTTTGCAGTCCTGAATTTAGAGTAGGAGGCTAATTCTGTGCTCATAATTTGGGGTTTTTTCAATCAGAGTGTGGTTGTCAGCCTGTGCACCCAAGCTGAAAAAAATAGCCTGTGGAAAGCTGAAAAAAAGACCCCAGCAATATAACCTCTGTGATCATTTTAGGGGAGAGAGACCTTGAAATTAGAATGTTAGTATTGTGATGAAAGGTGGTTAAGTTACAGGGTGGCTAAAAGAAAGAAATGCAGGACACCCTGCAGTCAGCCTCCTTTCTCTGCTTAGCCAAGGTGTAGGCTTTAGCAGTTTACATCACCTGCATTATTGAGGCTTTTTCCTGTGTTGCTTTACACAGGGCAAAACCAGGGAGGAGATCACAGAAACATAGACTTGTCTTGAGTAGAAAAGACTTTTAAGATCATTGAGTCCAATCTGCCAAGTCTAAATCTTCCAAGTCTGGTGCTGAACCATGTCCCACAGCACCATACCTCTGCATCTTTGAAACAGCTCCACCTCTTTGAAACTCCTCCAGGGATGGGGATACAAATATTTCCTTGGGGAGTCTGTTCCAGTGGTTGAGAACCCTTTCAGTGAAGGGTTTCAGGTCTTCTTATATCCAACCTAAACCTCCCCTGGTGTGATTTGAGGCCATGTCATCTCACCCTTTCACTTTTTACTAGGGAGATGAGACCAGCCCCCACCTGGCTCCACCCTCATCTCAGGGAGTTGGATGGAGTGAGAAGGTCTCCCCTCAGCCTCATTTTCTCCACACTAAACAACCCCAGTTTCCTCAGCTGTTCCTCACCAGACCTGTTCTTCAGACCCTTCACCAGCTTTGCTGTCCTTCTCTGGACCCAACCTAGCACCTCAAGGTCTTTCCTGTAGCCAGGGCCCCAAAACTGAACCCAATCCTCAAGGAGTGTGCTCACCAGTGCTCAGCACAGGGGCACAATCACTTCCCCGGTCCAGGTGGCCACACTATTCCTGATCCAGAACAGGAAACTATTAGCCTTCTTGGCCACCTGGGCAACATCTTGCATGCCCTGTGAGATGCTAGCTTACTTGAGGCAACATGAAATCTGTCCCACTATCAGCATAGTGGCTGTCATGTGTCACTGTCCCACTAGTGACAAGTTCCCCTCTGCTGGCTTGTTGGCCCACCAGTCTGCAGCTGTGCTGCCACAGTTCAGGACTGGGACTCAGTCATAAATCTGCCTTGAGCCTCCAGCTTGCTGGTCCAGTCTACTGCTCCGCTCTACCTCGGACTGCCTGCTGGCTCAGCACTCAGATCTTCATCATAGCAGCCTCAGATGCTAAACATGAGGAAAACAGATCCATGTTCTGCTCACACTAGTGGTAGATATTGTCTCTGATGTGTAGGACCAGGAGATGTTTGTTCAGAAGGCACGCAACCTGTAAGGAAGGAAAACAGACTGAGATTACTCTCAAAAAATGTAATGCTTCTCCTTGTTTATGATTTATTACTTTTACACTGCCTTTGTTAATGTGAGAAGACTGTGAAGAGCTATTTGGAAAAGAGAATTACTGCAAGCTTAGCAAATCAGATCTGTTTATGTGCAACTGTCAAGGCAGATGTGATGGGGGTTTAAGACTAATGCATTTTACGTAACAAGTAGTACACTCAGGGTTCAATTGCCAAGGATCATGCCATGAGCTATGACAACAGTACTCATTATCAGTACATTTGCTGCCTGCTCATCTGTTGCTGATACATGGCAGGTTAAGGCAAGAATCTTCCTTAACTAATTATGTGAGTTGCAAGAGCTTGTAATAGCAAAGAGAGTAGGCATTCAGATGTTGTAACAACTCATATCCTCTGTGGATTAATGTGGCCAGGGGATGCTAACAGACATCCACTGGAGGGCTGTGTGTGCATTCAAGCATAGGAAACTGTCTTTCCTATCTTCATCAGTTAATATCAACTTGACAATATTGATCAAACTTATTAACTTTCTCACCTCTTTTATTATCTTATTTATTTGGGTCGTAAGTGCTTTGGTCCATGGAAAGTCTCAGGTCTTCAGCTAAAAGTGTTTGACCTGGCCTCAGATGCATCTTTAGGTGACATTGCCATATGATATTATAAAGTAGTTATTACCAGTGACTGGTGGGATGATTCCTCTTCCACAGAAGTAGCTATGTAAAACCATGTATGTGCTGGCATAAAGAAAACAGCTAAGGCCTGGTCATGTCCTGATACAGAGCACACCTGGACTTCCGTTGGGGTGGTGGTGGAGTTGCTATCACTGGAGGTCTTTAGGAAGAGACTTGATGGGGTGCTTGATGCCATGGTTTAGTTGATTAGCTGGTGTTAGATGATGGGTTGGACACGATGATCTCAGAGGTCTCTTCCAACCTGGTCTGGTCTGGCCTGGTCTGGTCTATTCTATTCTATTCTATTCTATTCTATTCTATTCTATTCTATTCTATTCTATTCTATTCTATCAATACTATGATTCAGTGATTTATAGGAAGTTAGTAAGGACATAAGGAAGTTTATCCTAGAAACCCTAATTAATCCTTCTGCTTGGATCCTATGAGACCTCTCCAGGTATTTCAAGGGTGCACAGTAGTCTGTGACTGACTTCACAGTGGGAGCTAGTCACTGCTCTTCAGCTTCAAAGAAATATCCAAACCAACTGAAATGTGAGAATACCTTTCAAAAATCTGCTTTGAGATCTTCCTCAGTTTCCCCAAGTATCTTCACTACCCTGCGTGGTGCAATTCTTGATTGGTTTAGTGTGTTGCCACCTCTAGTAAACGTTTAAGTAGTGGTCTTACCCTTGCATGTCATCCTTAATTGTTTGTTAACAGACGGCTAGCCATGTGAGAATGAAGTGCTTCACCTTTGGTGTTGGTGCACTGCTTAAATATTGTGCACATGTGCATTGATTAGTGAAATCAGAATTGGAAGTACTAGTACCTCCAACACTTTCTCTAAGTCCTTGTTAAAACTGACAAACCTGGGCAGGACATATTGCAAGATCCAGTTTGATCACATTTGGAGAACTGATGGTTGTGTTTGCATGCTGACTCTCTCTTTGCCCCATGGGAGGTGAGCAGCTGATGCAAACACTTAGAGCCCTGGATCAAAATGCATTTATTCAGGAAAGGCTGTTCTTTGGGTTGTCCATTCTTCCCAAGATGGTGATTAGATCATGCACTTTGCATACTGGAACACAGTGCTCTTGTGAAAAGATGCATACAATTTAACTATTGAACGCAACAAAAGCTCTAGCTGGTATGTTCTATGAGCTTGAATTTACATGTGGTTGAGATATATCTATATATATGAATAGAATAGAATAGAATAGAATAGACCAAGTTGGAAGAGACCTTCAAGATCACCGCATCCAACCCATCAACCAATCCAACCCATTAACCAATCCAACCCACCTAAACAACTAAACCATGGCACCAAGCACACCATCACGTCTCCTCCTGAACACCTCCAGTGGTGGTGACTCCACCATCTCTATAAATAATAATCTCTATAAATAGAAAAAACAGAAGAGATGGGTTTTGTCTTACCTAGTAAACTGAACAGAGCTTTCTAGAGTATGACACCTGAGTGCAAGTTACCATAGTAGAATTTATATCCACATGACTGAAATTTCTGGAAGTTGTAAGGAAAATCTGTCTTGACAGTCTCACCTCTGTCTTCTTTTAGATATATTTCCTCCACTAATTAATAGCTAACCCTTTGCAATTTATGTCTCTGTTTCCTGTAGCAACTGTAGTTAACTAAGCTCTTCCTTGAAGAGGAAGATGGATGTTCTATGTGCTTTTCTTATATCAAGAGCAGGGAAAAAGCTCCTTTCCTGGCATCAGGGAGGCGATGCTCTCATGAATTGTAATCACAACGTTTCTCTTGTTTTAAGCACACTTCTCCATTCCATCTTTTTGTTTGTTTGTTTTTTTTTCCCAGTATGAAATGCAATGATGAAAACAGTCAGCTCTGTGAAAAGGTCAGCCCTGTCACTCATGTGCTCATCAATTCTTTGAAATTGAAGGAGTCTTAGTACTTGGCCCAAGAGTAGGATTGTAATTTCATTGCAGTGCAGATTGATTAGAGCTTTTTTTCCACAGTTGTTTTCCCTTGCAAATGACATTCAGTTTTCTGGCTGATGGACAGAGATGCTCCAAAAAATTTATATCAAAGTTGTGCTTTAATGGATCCATTGGCTTTTAACAAAGAAAGTGTTTTTTTGGTGGGGAAGTTCTGAGTTCTCCCAAATAAATTTAGTGCAGAGGATTTGAAAATACCAACAAAAGCCATTCACAGTTCCAATAATAGAAGTGTTGCTGTTCTTTCTCCTAGGCAATGTTAAATTGGTTGGTTGATAGCCCAGATATACTCTGTGGTTCAAGTTCCCAAGCTAACTTGTCCCTCAGTGCATTTCAGTGGTCATTTTTTGGTTCCAATAACTGTAGTGGTGTGATGCTTTAGCCCACACACACTAACAATAAAGCACAGCTAAACACAGCCAGAGAAGCGAATGGAAAGCTGTATTTTACAAGCAAAACTACACTCTACAATGGAATGCAATGAATATGTACAAAATATACAGGATTTACAATATCATACAAGAAGGACATCGAGACACTTGGATGTGTCCAGAGAAAGGCAACAAGGCTGGGGAGAGGCCTTGAACGCAAGCCCTACGAGGAGAGGCTGAGGGAGCTGGGATTGTTTAGCCTGGAGAAGAGGAGGCTCAGGTGAGACCTTATTGCTGTCTACGACTACCTGAAGGGAGGTTGTAGACAGGCAGAGGTTGGTCTCTTCTCCCAGGCAGCCAGCACCAGAACAAGAGGACACAGTCTTAAGCTGCGCCAGGGGAAGTTTAGGCTCGAGGTGAGGAGAACTTCACCGAGAGAGTTGTTAGCCATTGGAATGTGCTGCCCAGGGAGGTGGTGGAGTCGCTGTCCCTGGAGGTGTTGAAGAGGGGATTGGACGTGGCACTTGGTGCCATGGTCTAATCATGAGGTCTGTGGTGACAGGTTGGACTTGATGATCTTTGAGGTCTCTTCCAACCTTGGTGATTCTGTGATTCTGAATACAGAATCACAGAATGATTTGGGTTGAAGGAATGCCTCAACCATTCAGAAATTCATATTGAATTCAAATAAGAAAGAAGGAAAGAAAAAGAACAAAATAAGGCAAATTTTCCAGATTTAAACCAAGTAAAATTTTCAATACTTTTAAAATGTGCAACATGTTTATACATCTTAAATTCAGTAAAATTGTCCATCCTTAAACTTAAAAAAAAAAAAGACAGACCTCCAGTAAATGAAAACTTTTCATTCCTGGGAACACAAACTTGTTTTATTCCCCCTGAGTTGTTTGTGAAACAAAAGAATTTTTTTTCCCCACAGTCCTAAATATCAGCTGTAGATCTGAAGTGATTGAAATGTAATATATAATAGAATAGAATAGAATAGAATAGAATAGAATAGAATAGAATAGAATAGAATAGAATAGAATAGAATAGAATAGGACAGAACAGGTTGGAAGAGACCTTCAAGGTCATCACGTCCAACCTATCATCCAACACCATCTAAGCAACAAAACCATGGCACCAAGCACCCCATCAAGTCTCCAATTTGTTCATGTGGATGAATGTGTGGTTACTTATTTATTAATGCTGGGGAATGTGTGGTTAAAACGAATATTTCTGGTAATTGAAGTATTGTTTAAAGCCTTCCACTAGCAGAATCAAAATAATTCCGGGTTAGTTTTAGCAGAATGTGTTTGTCAAGAAATAGAAGTGAACTTTATTCTGAGCAGTGAAAGTAGAAGGATGTCTCTAACCTTTTCTAACCTTTGCATCCTCTTATGCTGCTTCTGCTCCTGGGAGCTAGGCTATAGCGTGGCTCTATGCTCCAGCAGCAGCATTCCCACCTCACCACTCCTGTTGTGTAGTGCCGTGTCAGATGAGTGTGGCTTCTTTGCAGCAGCTCTGAGTTAGGTGTCAATTGGTTTTAGTACCTGCCTGATTTCTTTCTCATTTCAAAAGGAATTTCTCTGCAGGAGGGGCTGTAGCATCTTTGTGGGGAAAGTTATCTTTCTTCCATAGATTCATAGAATTCTTTTGTTTGAAAGAACTTTAAGAACATCAAGTCCAACCATTTATCATAAGCCTTTCTTGTTTTATTCTCAGGTGCGGAGCTGAATGGGCATTAAACAGTCTCAAGCTGTGCCAGGGGAGGTTTAGGCTGGGTATTAGGAAGAAATTCTTCACAGAAAGAGTGATTTGCCATTGGAATGTGCTGCCCAGTGAAGTGGTGGAGTCACCATTACTAGAGGTGTTTAGGAAGAGACTGGATGGGGTGCTTGGTGCCCTGGTTTAGCTGACAGTGTTGGATGATAGATTGGACTCGATGATCTTGAAGGTCTTTTCCAACCTGGTCTATTCTATTCTATTCTATTCTATTCTATTCTATTCTATTCTATTCTATTCTATTCTATTCTATTCTATTCTATTCTATTCTATTCTATTCTATTCTATATCATATCCTCTTGATATGGCAAGTTCAGTTATTTGCAGGAATAAAGCCGTTTGGTCACACACACCATTCATACCTGACCAGTCGTGAATCCCTCTGTCCTGAGAACAGACAAGATTATTTCTGATGACTTGAGTTAAAGACTTTCCACACCTAGATATAAATTTATTAATGATTTGTTATTTCTCAGTCGTCTTTTTGGGATTAATGTTACTCTTTGATGTTTGCTTTAATCTTCCAGTATAAACAGTCGTGCTGAAAGCACATAGACCAAAGCCCAGAACAGCTAGAATGCCATTTGCTCTCCTTAGATAAAGACAGCATGAATTCCATTTGTTTTATTTATGTTTGTATAATTTAAACCTCCTAAGAGGTAATTGAACTGCTCTGTTTCCTTTGTTTCAGTTAAAACCACAAAGCAGGGATGTTCAGCCAAAATGTAAAATACCCTACTCCTGCATGTGGAACACTGGGCTGTAGATGTGTAGGTGCTGATAAATCAGATTGGATCTAAAGATTGGAGGGGGGGTTGTTGTTGTTGTTTTAAGAATTGGAAAAGATTCCTCCTTATTCTGCTTTTAGCACACCACTCCTTTTCTTCCTGGGCTCATTAACTATGTGCACACAGTTCAAGTTGTAGATTCAAGAAACCTATTTGAAATACAGACACAGAACCCTAAGAACTCCTGTCTTGGAACTTGGGATAGAAATGAAGACGGCCAAATTGCCAGTAAAATTGATTTCAGACCCTTAATTTCCATCCATTCTTAATCCAAAGGTCTGTCTTTCCTCAGCTGTCACTGGTGGGTTTCCAAGAAACAATGCTGCTTTTTTTTTTTGGGGGGGGGGGAGGGGGGAATATCTTGACATTTGTTCTTCATTTTGCTGAGTTTCATTGTGCCTATAACACAAATCAAGGATTAATACTGGGAGTGGAGTCACCTTGGTATATTTGTAGGAATGCAAATTTTGCTAGAGAGTGTAACCAGAACTTTCAGTGATAGCCCTTTTTCATAAGATGAAAGTGAACATTTATGAACACAGGAGACATCAAAGTCCCAGGCAACCAGCACCAGAACAAGACGACACAGTTTCAAGCTGTGCCAGGGGAGGTTTAGGCTGGAGGTTAGGAAGAAGTTCTGCACAGAGAGAGTGATTTCCCATTGGAATGGGCTGCCTGGGGTGGTGGTGGAGTCACCATCATTGGAGGTGTTCAGGAGGAGACTTGATAGGGTGCTTGGTTGCATGGTTTAGTTGATTAGGTGGTGTTGGATGATTGGTTGGACACAATGATCTTGAAGGTCTTTTCCGGTCTGGTCTGGTCTATTCCATTCCATTCCATTCCATTCCATTCCATTCCATTCCATTCCATTCCATTCCATTCCATTCCATTCCATTCCATTCCATTCCATTCCATTCCATTGTAAAGTAAGGACCTTAAACAGTCACCTGGAAATGCCAAGGGAGGTATATTCTGTGCTGTGTTTCATCTATATCCACAGCTGGTTTAGCAGTCAAAATGCAGAAGTATTCAATCTGCCATATGTTTGTCTGCTCAGAACTTCCCAAATGTCTGGGGTTTTTGATAATTTTTTTTAAACACTTGATTAATATGAAAGTGCTTTCTTCTAACTGTGAGGTCTTACAAGGACACTGTTTGCTCGTTCAGAGTTATGCATGAATAGTTATTGCTTCTAAATATAGAACCACAGAATCATTTTAGTTGGAAAGAACCTTTTAAATCATCAAGTCCAACCATTATCTAGCTCTGCCAAGTGTGGTGCTAAACCACATCCCTCAGCAACACATCTCTGCCTCTTTGAAGCACCTGCTTCTTTCAACCATCTCCCTGGTGAGCCTGTGCCAGGGCTTGACAACTCTCTCAGTGAAGAATTTTCTCCTAATACTCACCCTAAACCTCCCCTATTGCGACCTGAGGGCATTTTCTCTCATTCTATCACTTTTTACAAGGGAGAAGAGACCAACACTCACCTTGCTCCAACCTCCATCTAGGGAGTTGTAGAGAGTGAGAAGGTCTCCCCTCAGCCTCCTTTTCTCCACACTAAACAGCCCCAGTTCCCTCAGCCATTCCTAACAAGACCTGTTTTCTCCAGACCCTTCACCAGCTTTGTTGCCCTTCTCTGGTTCCAGCACCTCAAGGTCTTTCTTGTAGTGAAGACCCCAAAACCAAACTCAGTCCTCAAGGTGCAGCCTCACCAGTGCTCAGCAGAAGGGGCACAATCACTGCCTTGGTCCTGCTGGTCACAGCATTGCTGATCCATGACAGGAAGCTGTTGGCTTTCTTTGCCACCTGGCTCATGTTCAGATGCTGCCGAGCAACAAATATGATGCTTGTGTTTCTTCTCTCTTTGTTTTGCTAGATCAAGGGCAAACATGGGTGAAACTAGGCAAAAGAGACATGAACTTCAAGGGGAAGACAAAAAAAAAGTAAAACTGTGGCTTTGGAAATAAAATGGGGTTTCATTTTAAGAGATATTGGCTGCTTTTAAAATCTTCTTCATGAACTTGCACATATAAATAATGGTGATGTTTTGCACACGTGTGGAATTAATTAAAGGCCTATTTGCTTATCTAGGAAAGTTTCCCTACAGCTGGAAATGCTTCAGGGTTGAGTTGAGTAACTGCTGAGTGATGGGGACTGTATCCAGAAACGTGGTGTCCCAGAGGTTATCACATAAGAGAGCACATGAAGTGAGCTTTCACGATGGTCTTAAGGACATCTCTAGAAGGCTAACTTATCACCTTTTTATTTCATAGAAAGCAGCTGAAAATGAATACCTTCTTTTTCTGTCTGTCAGGGAGACTGAGAGTCTTTTTTCTCCCACTTCTGTTTCACCAAAGGCATGTGCATTGATCCCTGCTGAATACAGGACTCCAGCAGTAGTAACCCTGCACTACAAAAAGAAGGAGCTTTGTTCACAGGAGGAAGAAGCCATCTCCACAGGGCTATGTCCTGTGTGTACCTCCACCTATTTGAAAGCCAGATGTCTGGTCTAAGCAGATGCAAAAAGAGGCTGGGATGAATCACTGTCTGGAGATAGCCACTTCACTGAGGATTGAGGATACCCTCAGTAAGTTTGCAGACACTAAGTTGTGAGTGTTGATCTGACTGACAGTTTTGATCTAACTGACAGAGTGTAGGAAGGGCTCTGCAGAGTGTCCTAGACAGGCTGGATTGATGGTCTGAGGTCAGTGGTATGAAGTTCAACAAGGCCAAGTGTCAGGTCACAACACTTGGTCACTTGGGTAACAACTCCATGAATGTTCCAGGCTTGGGGCAGAGTGGCTGGAAAGCTGTCTTGCAGAAAAGGACCTGGAGGTATTGAACAACTGCTGGCCAAAGATGAGCCAGTGTGTGCCCAGGTGGCCAAGAAGGCCAACAGCTTCCTGTTCTAGGTCAGGAATAGCGTGGCCAGGAGGACCAAGACAGTGATTGTGCCCCTGAGCACTGGTGAGGCCACACCTTGACTATGGGTAACAGTTTTGGGGCCCTCACTACAAGAAAGACCTTGAGGTGCTGGAGTGGGTCCAGAGAAGGGCAATGAAGATGATGAAGGGTCTGGAGAACAGATCTGGTGAGGAATGGCTGAGGACCTGGGGTTGTTTAGCCTGGCAAAAACAAGGCTGAGGGAACCCTCTCAGTCTCTACAACTCCCTGAAAGGAGGTTGTGGCAAGGCTGTTGTACTAACCCCCTTCCTAGTAACTAACTTCCCTAGTTACAAGCGATCAGACAAAAGGAAATGGCCTCAAATTGCACCAGGGGAGGTTTAGGTTGGATAGCAGAAGAAAGTTCTTCACTGAAAGGGTTCTCTAATGCTGGAACAGACTGCCCAGGAAGGTGGTTGAATCCCCATCCCTGGAGGCAGAGGTGTGGTGCTGAGTGACATGGTGTAGCATCAGATTTGGTAGAGTTAGAGAATGGTTGGACTCGATGATCCTAAAGGTCTTTTCCAACCAAAACAATTCTGTGATTCTATTGTGTGTCTACAGAAACAATCAGAGCAACTGGCTGAGATTCAATGCCTTTCAAATGGCTGAAAGTAAGGGAGGTGAATCCTAGCCAAACACTGCTGTTTATGTACAAGGATGCTGGGTTGGTTGGTTGGTTTGTTTTTCATGTAGCTACACCAGTTTTGCTTGTTGGTTTTGTTGGTTGCAGGATTTTTTTGGGTTGGAATATTTTTCAGCCAAGAGCAGCTGAATGCATGAAAATGGTAGGAAGTAATGTTCTGTAAAGAACTTCTGTAAAGGAGGCAGTAATGCTGAGGAGATCTCTAATCCATACTTGGCTATTTATGAGAGCTGTAGGAGAAAGCTTCTCACCAGAGCTCTTGGATTACTGCCGTGTTTGCTTGTTGCTGAAGGCTGAGGAGCAAAATCTGGGATTTCCTCTAAGACAGTCAGTGCTCCAGGTTGTCAGCAAGAGGTGGAGAACAAAATAAAAGGAGCAAATTACAGCCAAACATGCCTCAGTGTGCGGATACAGAATGTGTTACAACAGGGCAGTGATGAATATATGCCCCTTGTGAGGAATTAGACATGCCAAGGGGTGTGATGGATTAGGTCTCTAGTGGTCTATTGAGAAGGTCAATGTCCAGAGAATATGACACTACCTGTGTAATTCTGAAAGATAAAAAGGTGAAAGACCATGAAAGCAAATGCTTTCATGGGATGGAAAAAACCCCAATCCCTAACAATTAAGGGGAGTGCTTGTATTTGTTAATATCATTTACTTTTCCATTTGTCTGTACCTGACTGCTGTGTTAAACGTGTGAGTAGCTCTTGCTGTGTGCAGTAGTGATGCTTTGATGAAATGCAGATATTAATGGAGCAATATGGCCTTTTATCCTGTGAATTCCTGGGAAATCCTGAGCATTGATCAAAATCAAAATTGATCAAAACAGTGTGGCCAGCAGGAGCAGGGAGGTCATTCTGCCCCTGTACACTGCACTGGTTAGGTCACACCTCGAGTACTGTGTCCAGTTCTGGGCCCCTCAGTGTAGGAAGGAGGTTGACTTGCTGGAACGAGTCCAGAGAAGGGCAACGAAGTTAGTGAGGGGTTTGGAACACAAGCCCTATGAGGAGAGACTGAGGGAGCTGGGGCTACTTAGCCTGGAGAGGAGGAGACTCAGGGGTGACCTTATTGCTCTCTACAACTACCTGAAGGGAGGTTGTAGACAGGCAGAGGTTGGTCTCTTCTCTCAGGCAGCCAGCACCAGAACAAGAGGACACAGTCTCAGGCTGCTCCAGGGGAGGTTCAGGCTGGAGGTCAGGAGGAAGTTTTACACAGAGAGAGTGATTGCCCATTGGAATGGGCTGCCTGGGGAGGTGGTGGAGTCGCCGTCACTGGAGGTGTTCAGGAGGAGACTTGACAGGGTGCTTGGTTGCATGGTTTAGTTGATTAGGTGGTGTTGGGTGATAGGTTGGACGTGATGATCTTGAAGGTCTCTTCCAACCTGGTCTGGTCTGGTCTGGTCTGGTCTGGTCTATTCTATTCTATTCTAACATCAAGGCAATGGTTGAGTACTTTCTTGTGATTATCTGATGATTATTTTATTAATCTCTAACACAATCAAACAGAAATGTGCTTTATTTATTTATTTTTAGCATTCTTTCAGACATTGTTTTCACACTCCTTATCCTGCTTGCACTATCCTTCACACACAGCTCTGAATTTAAGAACAAGCATTCTAACCTGTCAAGTGCTAGTGGAAGTCCTCCATGCATTGTAGTGGGGAGGATCAGCTAGGAGACTCTGGTCATCAGAGGGAGTGATCTGGGCAAGAATATTGCCTTCTTCTGCCCTTCATCATACTGCAGCAAAATTAATTTCACTGGGCTGACACTTTGCTCCCTCCCATCTCCTCATCACCCCACTGCTGGCTTTGCTTTTTGTATTGCATCAAGTGGGAAGCGCTTGACTTCACCTTGAAGGCCCTTCAAAGCTGCATCTTCCCTATAGATCCTCTGTAATTCACAGGAAGTGTCACCCCTCAGCCCTGATAGGTCACTGATGCCAGCCTCGACATTCACTTGTTAACATTTCAAACAAGCCCTTTCATGTCTCCTCTCCCGCTGCCTCCGAGGAGCTGGCTGCACACCTCAGTGAAGCTGCCTCATTACCCTTCATCAAACACCATTGAAAGCTCTCCCTGGCCAGGGTGCCTGTGACAGCCTCCAGACGACAAGGCTGCTGCCAGGCTGAGCCTGCTGTTAGCTGTACTGCCCACCCTGTGTCTAATCACTTCCATCTACTCTCTGGCTGTTGTGTCTTCTCTCATGTTGTCAAGTTTTTGTCTTTTTTTTTGCCCCCTGACCTTGTGTGGAACCAAATGAAATGGAGTGCTTGTCCATGACTCCTGAGCACTGCTGTTAACAGTAGCTTATGAGAATGGAAATGTGACTAGTGCCTTGAGTGTCAGAATTGTTTCAGCTGGAAAAGAATCTTAAGGTCATCAAGCCCAACCATTCTCTAACTCTGCCGAGACTGGTGATGAACCATGTCCCTCAGCACCACATCTCTGCCTCTGTGAAACACCTCCAGGGATGGGGATTCAACCACCTCCCTGTTCCAGGTTTCAAGAACCCTTTCAGTGAAGCAGTTTCTTCCCATGCTCAGCCTAAACCTTCCTTGATGCAACTTGAAGCCATTTCCTGATGAGCTTAGCTGTTTAAAACTTTGCGGTAGAAAGCCTTGATTCAGTACAGAATTGGTTCAAGACACACTTTGTTCAGTGAGATATATTTCTCTGCCACTGACTTCAAATGGAAAGAGTGTGTGTATGAGTATGAAGTGGGTGGTTAAGTATCTGGCTGAATCAGGCTGGGATTGTGGTGTGATCAGCCATGTTGTCTCTGCATGGGCATGCACAGGTCCCTCGTTGCCAGCCTTGCTCTTTCAGCTGCATGCAGACGCTTCACAGGGAATGCATTGGGCACAGCAGCAATTAACCATACAAGCAGGAAAGACAGAGAAGGCTCTGTTCTAGGGCTGGTGCTTGGCAGGAAGGTCATGTCTTCAACTGGAGGTTAATTACAAATAGTCTCTGGTTTTGCATAGCTGCATCCATGCATGTGTGAATAGAATTCAAAGATGTGGAAGGTGATATCATGCAGAATCACAGAATGGTGGAAGTTGGAAAGGACCTCTGAATATGATTTAGTCCACCCTCCACTGCCAGAGCAAGCAGATTTGCCTAGACCAGGCTGCACAAGAATGTGTCCAGGTGAGTTTTTAAAGTCTCCAGAGACCACAACCCCTCTAAGCACCCTGCCTGGTCCTGTGCTCCAGCTTCTTTACAGTAATGGAATGAAGCTGGAGGTAGGGAGATTCAGGCTGGATGTGAGGAGGAAGTTCTTCCCCATGAGAGTGGTGAAACCCTGGAATGGGTTGTCCAGGGAGGTGGTTGAGGTCCCGTCCCTGGAGGTGTTTAAGCCCAGGCTGGATGAGGCTCTGGCCAGGCTGATCTAGTGTGGGGTGTCCCTGCCCATGGCAGGGGGTTGGAACTAGCTGATCCTTGTGGTCCCTTCCAACCCTGAATGATACTATGATAAAGAAGTTTCTCCTTAAGTTTAAGTGAAACCTGTGTTTTAGTTTGTGCTCATGCCCCCTTCTCCTATTGCTGGGCACCACTGAAAAGAGTCTCACTCCATCCTCTTGACCCTCACCCTTTAGATATTGATTAGCATTGAGAAGATCCCCCCTGTCTGCTCTTCTCTAGGCTAAACAGATCCAGGCGTATCAGCCTCTCCTCTCAAGAAAGATTCTCCAGTCCCATCAGCATCTTTGTGGCTCTCTGTTGGACTCTTTCCAGTAGTTCCCAGTCCCTCCTGAACAGGATATATGAGGATCAAAGGGAGGCTGGAAGCCTGGAGAATGAGAATTTTCTAGCACCTCTAAATATGCTCAGGCAGTCTGTCATGTTACAGAACAAGACCACATTTGTCTTCTTACAGACCAGCGTGACCCCTGTAAATTATGTACCAAATACTGGGACAGGCTCTGGAGTAGGTGAAAATGTGTTCTCTGTAGCAGGGCTAGGCCAAAGGAGTGCTCTGAAATTGTGGAATAAAATACTTCAGGAACAATATAGCAGTGCTGAACATGTCCTGCAGGCATGTAAATCGAGAGTAATGGCTCTCTATAAATCTCTGTCTTTATGGAAGGGCCCAACTGATTGTATTTTGGAATCTTTTGTATTTAACTGGTGGCAGTAAAACACTCTGCTCAGGTGAGGTTCCTATTTTGGATGCTGCAAAGAATGAATATAGTGAATAAAGCAGCAAAGGGAAAGCTAAAGAAATCCAGCTGGACAGTACGGGATGAAGGCATTCTCCAGCGATGCTGAAATCTGGGCTGGACTGAAACCCTGTGCACCTCCTAGTACTGCTGTAGGAAGTCAGGACATCACCTGAGCTTGTGTGACTTGATTAATCTGGATCTATTAGTGACTGCACATCTATCAGGTTTGCTCTTTTGGACAGGTGACACACAATTCCACATCAAGTCCAGGTTCCTTCTCCTGCATCCTGCCTTGCTGACTGCTTTGCCCTTCTCTGGGCAATATTCAGCCCCAGAGGAGCAGCTGGTCACCTTCTGTGTGCTTGCTGCCACGGGGCATGGTGCTGTGACAGCACTGCAAAGATCCCATCTCTTCCTGACATTTTAAGCCCCTTTTTCAAACATTACACAGCCTTTCTGGTCAGAAAGCCCTCAAGAATATAAGAGGAAATGATCTGTCTTTTATAAAGTAGTTCATAAACCAAGGTCATTCATTTCTGCACATTTCTAGACTAAAGGCTTTAGACCACCATTTATTTAAATGGTTTTTAATAAAGTTGTGAGGTGTGGTGGCTTGAGCCTTAACTGGGACTTAAGAGCTCAGATGAGGGCAAGGCTGAGAATCCCTCTTCTTTCCCAATAGAGAGGAAAAAGAAAGGGAAGGAGCAAATCCACCAAGAAATAATTTGGAGTCTGCTTGGAAGTAGAGAGGTAAAGAATTTTCTTTAAACAATATATATATATATTTAACAATAGCAGGTAGGGTTCACAAGAGTAAGGAACAAGGATGGATGGGAGAAAAAATAAGAATAGAAAACCAGTCTCTTTGAAGAGGTGTGAAGGTAGCAGGGAGAAGGATCAGGCCTGACCATGTGGCAGAGAATCATAGGAACCAGCAGCAGTCCTCTTCCAGGCAAAAGGCAGAGGCCAAGAGCCCTAATGGCTGCAGTATCCTCCTTTTTATAGCCTTGCTGGACAGAGAGGGGGAGTGGAACAGACTGACTTAGTTTCCCAGGGGGAAAACCCCTTGCAGGGAGGGCAATGTTCTCACAAGCCCTCCCCACCCTGCTTCCAGGATGGGCATAACCCATTACATGAGGAATGTAAATTTGTTTGTACCACATCACCAAACATCTTTTAAGATCATGCTGAAAAAAATGCTGTATTGCTAAATGAAAGTAGGAAGTAACCAGGGACTACCTTGAATCACAGGAGAAACAAGATTACTTCTGATTCCTCAGGGTTTCTTTTCACTCTTCTCTTTTGAGGTAAAAGTACCTGAAGTTTTAAAGTGTTGGATTGAAAAAAAACCCAACACATAAAGAATAGATGAAAGTTAATTAGATGCCTCAGTTACTGACTGTGATAATCTTTCTGCTGAATCAGGGAATCAGAAGAATTTCAGTTGTCTAGAGTCCAACTTTTATCCAGTGGAAGGGCTAGCAGGTGCAAATCCCCATTCAGGAACCCAGCACCTTGTGTTTGTGTTGTTCACAGTGTTGTAAGTCACCTGCCAGGGTTCTCAGCAGAGAGGATTGCTTTCAGAGGTCATTTCACACCTGGTGGGGTGATGTTAGTAGACACAAATGAAATTGTAGCTGTGAAAATACAAAGCCAGTCCTCACAGGCCACCATGTGGCTAAGGAAGTTCCATCATTTGTTATCCATAGGCAGAAGAAGTCCAGACCCCAAGGGCTCTACCAGGCCCTACTGGCCCTGCACAGCTTCCCCCAGACCTGCCTTTGAGCCCCCATTTCAGCACAGTCCTGGGCACTGAGTCTTTGCCCAAGCTGTCATTCACATTAACCTGTTCCTAGTCCTTGTTCCCTGGATGGATTTTAGACCTGTGTGGTTGGCTTGCCTCCAGCCCTGCATCTATTTCCATGACCTGCAGCTCCTTGTGGGAACCCTGGATGGTCTCTCACCCTGATTCATCACCTTGATTTGTTTGGTAGTGTTAACAAAACCTCTTCCTACCACTGTGACCACAACCCCGTGCAGATCCTGTGCTAGGAAGCGCATGGTCATGCCAGTTGCAGACCAACAGTGCCCCCTGTATGCTTTAATAGCATGTCTCCTCAGAGCTTGGTAACCTTTTCTTGTGTGAGTTGTCCTCTTGGCAACAGTGACTCCTGTGCATGTGCACTCCTGGAGAAGAAGTATTTTGTGTTCTGACCCTAAAAGCTCTGTTTTAAGGAGCTGTTGCAAGGCTGTTCCCTGCTGCAATACATGGTGTCCTGCACAGCTGCTTGGAAATTTTAGGGGCATAGTCACAAATACTGCCTTAATGATAGGAGACTTTCCCCTCTAAGCTGAGTAGTGAAGAGCAGGAGAAAGGGAAGAAGATGCTAGATGGCTGAAAGAGGTTTCTTCTCTTTAATGCTCCCTGGAGGATCTTCCCTCTTGACAGTGTTTACTGGACCCCAGGAGATAAAATCCCTGATTTCCTGTGCAAATGCTGCCCTTAGTTGTATCACTGAGACATTTTGTAAGACCTGGGGTTGAATGTTGCAGCCCCATGTTTTGAGTTCTGGTACAGAAATGGAAGAATTTTGAATTAGTTCCACAAATCAGAGTTGTCAGTAAGCCAAGTCACACAATCACGGAATGGTTGAGGTTGGAAGGGACCTCTGGAGATCTGATCCAACCACGCTGCTCATGCAAGGCTGCACAGAGCAGGCTGCCCAGGACCAACAACCCAATGACTTTTTAGTATCTCCAAGGATAGAGGCTTCACAACTTCTCTGGGCAACTTGTGCCAGTTCTTTGCTGTCCTCTCAGTCAAAAATTATTTACTGATCTTTGGAAAGAAGCTCCTCTGTTTCAGTGTGTGCCCATTGCTTCAAGTTCTGTCACTGGGCAACACTGAGAAGAGCCTGGCCCCATGCTCTTTGTTCCATCCCTTCAGATGTTTATAGATATTACTAAAATATCTCACAATCCTTCTCTTTTCCAGGCTGAGCAGTCCCAGTTCTCTCAGCCTTTCCTCACAGCAGAGGTGCTTCAGTCCCTTAACGTTACAGACACCAGTAGATGACTGAGAAATAAAGAAGTTTGAGGTTAGATAGTTATCCTTTACGTTTTCACTCTGAACTGGTTTATACTTCCTCTGGGTAAGTGCTATCTTGGAGATAAATCTAGATTACTTAAAAAGCAAAGGGACAAACACAATAAAAAGCTCAAGTTCCTTGTCCTAATTAGTGGAAAAATCTTTTCTGTCAGGTCCCATCCAACATGATGACATGCTGATCTGATCCAGTCTCTGTCTGCAAACTGAAGGAGAACAGAATGTGCAGTGCCTTGAGCACAGAGCAGGAGATGGGTTCTAAGATGGCTTTACAAACAATTACTGATCTAATTTAAAAAGACAGCTATAACTCATGATGAAGCATCAAGACATAAGCTTGCTTTTTCAGTAGAGCAACTAGATACCAAGCCTGGTTTTTCATCTCTCCTCCCTTTACAGCACAGATTTTGTCCCCAGTCCCGGTATAACCTGAGTGGACCAAACTATAATCTTAGTAGCAATTGCCTTTTAAAAGGAATTGATCTATCCTTCCTCTTGCCCTCATACTGGCTTCCAGTGCAGGCACTCTGAAATGTCATAATTTATTGAAGCTGCCAATGTGGTCCATTAAACTGGTCTACACCAAACAGTTTGCTAATGACTCTGAGCCTTGTTGGCTGTTTCTAACGATTATCTCAAATAGTGCTTGATGGTCTTCTCACATTGATCACCAGATTGTCTCCTTTGTTCTTCTGGCAGTAGCTGTAGCTGTGTTTGTCCTCTCTGAGATACTTTATTCCACTGCATGTTATTGATGGTCGACGATCATCCTTTTCTGGAGTAGGAATGGGGAATAAATGACCTCTGCTGCCCACTTTTCCAGCCACAATCACATCGTGGGGATCTTCAGTCATGAGGTAGATTGTCCACTTCATAAGATAGGTTGCGAAAAGTTTTACATAGAAGAACAGGGACTTCAAATCAGCTCTTGAAATGAGAATCTGAACTTAGTAGACTCAGGGTGACTGCGTGAGACTGGGTGGCTAGAAGAGGACAGCTGCAGTTCTGAAGACATGGATAAGGGAAGGCAGTTTTATTGGGGTAAGCAGCAGGAAACCTCAAGAAGTAGTTTGTGTCAGTACTTTGCTCTTTGACATCACTCAGACCCATCATTGGAAAAAAACTAGTGTGGTTTGACACTTAGTTGTTTGCTTTCCCTTTATTTGTGGGGTTTACTTTGAAGTGGGAAGTACCATGGCTGCAAGTGTAACTTCATGGTGGTGGTGGTGGGGACACTCAAAGTATTATGTATTTTGAGCAAGCTGGGTGCATTCATTTTGAAGACTACTACTGCTTTTTTTTTGTTTCTTGGTGAGGGAGAGAAGGTCAAATCTGTTCCACCAGCTACAGGAAGAAAGGAACCTGCCTGTTTCCCATAGATTCATGCCTGGCATCTTCATTATCTGATATTAATGCTCCAGAGATTAGAAATGATCCTTTTACTGCCAGCAAGGGGAGACCTAGGTAGGTGGATCCAGGATCCCTGTGTCCACATGCTGGTGCCTGTTCTAGGCCAGACAGCATTGGCCACTGCTCACCATGTCATAATGCCTTCCTTTTATCTACTCTCAATATAGAGAACATATATGATTTAAGGCAGAAACTACTGAAATGTGCAGCCTTTTTATGAAACTGAAAATGAAAACAGGTTTAAACAATGTGATGGTATAGGGCATGAAATCAATGAATCCAAAAGATATGTATTTAAAGATTCATAAGGGGTTTTTAAATTGTCCTGTCAAGTTTTGCACGTGATAGAATCTCAGAACCAATCGTTCTCTGGATGTACCTAACACAGCAGCTACTGTTTATGAATCATAGAATCAATAAGGTTGGAAATGTTTGTTACCATCAGTAGTCATTTGGCTTCTTTTTAAGAGGACAGACTGAAGGAGTTGGGGCTGTTCAGTCTGTAACAGAGAAGGCTCCAAGGTGACCTAATTGTGGCCTTCCAGTATCTGAAGGGGGCTTACAAGAAGGCTGGGGAGGGACTTCTCAGGATCTCAGGTAGTGATAGGACTAGGGGGAATAGAATGAAGCTGGAGGTGGAGAGATTCAGGCTGGATGTGAGGAAGAAGTTCTTCACCGTGAGAGTGGTGAAGCCCTGGAATGGGTTTTCCAGGGAGGTGGTTGGGGTGCCATCCCTGGAAGTATTTAAGACCAGGCTGGATGAGGCTCTGTCCAGCCTGATGTAGTGTGGGGTGTCCCTGCCCATGGCAGGGGGGTTGGAACTAGATGATCCTTGTGGTCCCTTCCAACCCTGGCTGATACTATGATACTCAGACCCTGGTGCTGTATGTTAGACCTACATGGACTGAACCACCACCCTGATGGCTTCACATCCTGTGTAAGATTTTCTCCTTTCAGACAGTACAGCACTGTTCCCACTGATGAAGCGTCTGGTAACAGTAGTTCACATCTTCCCATCATCTGTCTGATATGCTAATGAGATCCAGAAATGCTGCCTTTTGAGGCATTTATAAGGCACGTTGTGAGATTTACTGCTCTTCTAAGAAATGTTTTATTCAGAGTGCATCTGCATAATTCACTGGTTTGTTCTCTTGAGGCAAATCTACTGCTGAGTGTACAATTCATAAATGAGGTATTTCAGAAATCAGTGAGACAACTGCCTAGGGAAAAGAAAAAAGGTGAAAAAGCTGCCTTCCCAAACTCCATATTAGTGATGAGGCTCTGGCCAGCCTGATCTAGTGTGGGGTGTCCCTGCCCATGGCAGGGGGGTTGGAACTAGATGATCCTTGTGGTCCCTTTCAACCCTGAATGATACTATGATGTATATCAAAGTACTGGAAATCATCTGCACTTTATCTTGTATCATGCTTTCAGAAGGAAAATAAAAGCTCCAAGAGAAATAGGCATGAACAATCCTAATGGGACATTAGGACTTGATGATCTTTGAGGTCTCTTCCAACCTTGGTGATTCTGTGATTCTGTCCAGGGGAAGTTTAGGCTGGAGGTGAGGAGAAACTTCTTCACAGAGAGAATTGTTAGCCATTGGAATGTGCTGCCCAGGGAGGTGGTGGAGTCACCACCCCTGGAGGTGTTGAAGAGGGGATTGGACGTGACACTTGGTGCCATGGTTTAGTCATGAGGTCTGTGGTGACAGGTTGGACTTGATGGTCTTTGAGGTCTCTTCCAACCTTGGTGATTCTGTGATTCTGGGACATGATCCAGAAACAAACAAATTGCTCCAGTTGCTCTGCAGACAGAACTGACATCAATATTCACATGATTGTTGAAGAATACTGCATGTTTGTTTTCAAATATCCCCATTTAAAGTGTAAGGTCACTTATCCCTGAAAGGAAGTGAAAAACATATTTGATATGTTGTAATTAGGCAATTTTGTGAATGTGTTGCTGTCTAAAATGAATTCTAGAAAACAAGCTGAATTTCATGCCCCAAGATTGAGGAAAAAAAAATATTATCCAGCCACTGCAGAGTTCTGACATATTTTGGGCAATTAAACAGACCTATTCACAGCTTCATGATGACTGTGAGTACAGGCTGCTAGAGGAGGTCAGCCAAATATCTCTAAAACACTACAGCACAGCAACGCCAGGCAGTGCCACAGGCTGGGTTCTGAGTGGCTGGAGAGTGGCCAGGCAGAGAGGGACCTAGGGGTACTGGTCGATGGTAGGCTGAACATGAGCCTGCAGTGTGCCCAGGCAGCCAAGAGGGCCAATGGCATCCTGGCCTGCATCAAGAACAGTGTGGCCAGCAGGAGCAGGGAGGTGATTCTCCCCCTGTACGCTGCACTGGTTGGGTCACACTGTGAGTCCTGTGTCCAGTTCTGGGCCCCTCAGTTTAGGAAGGAGGTTGACTTGCTGGAGACTGTCCAGAGAAGGGCAACAAGGCTTGGGGGGGGGGTTTGGAACACAAGCCCTATGAGGAGAGACTGAGGGAGCTGGGGTTGCTTAGCCTGGAGAAGAGGAGACTCAGGGGTGACCTTATTGCTCTCTACAACTACCTTAAGGGAAGTTGTAGACAGGTGGAGGTTGGTCTCTTCTCCCAGGCAACCAGCACCAGAACAAGAGGACACAGTCTCAAGCTGTGCCAGGGGAGGTTTAGGCTGGATGTTAGGGAGAAATTCTTCACAGAGAGAGTGATTGGCCATTGGAATGGGCTGCCCAGGGAGGTGGTGGAGTCACCATCCCTGGAGGTGCTCAGGAGGAGAGTGGATGGGGTGCTTGGTGCCATGGTTTAGTTGATTAGATGGTGTTGAATGATAGGCTGGACACGATGATCTCGAAGGTCTCTTCTAACCTGGTTTATTCTATTCCAAACACTCTGACAGATCTGTAGTGCAAACTCTGGGCAGTGGTGAGGACTCAGCTTTATCTCCAGTAGGAACAGGTGTGAATAAATAACATGCCATCCAGAAAAACAGGCAAGAGGAATTGAGCAGCATGATTGAAAAATTGTTTTGTGGTCTCCAGACATTTGTTTTAATATCAGGCATTTACTTCCCATCTCAGACCTCCAAAAGAAAGCAAATTTCAGACTCTACCCAGTGAGGATAATAAAGCAAAGAATGTTCTAATGCATGCAATTTGGAAGAAAGGTCAAAGGACTAAACAAGACCTGAATCTTAACAAATTAGTATGTATTTTTACAATCTCCAGTCTGTGTTTTTATTCAAGTTGGCTTTGCTACTGACCCTTGGAAGGCCTCTCTTTGCATATGGGTAGTAGAGATCGGCCACTACTTTATTACTAAAAATCCTAACTCTTCCAACTCTGATCCAACTTCAGGTGAGAGTATCACAGTATCACAGTATAACTAAGGTTGGAAGAGAACTCGAGGATCATCGAGTCCAACCTATCAACACAGACCACATGACTAGACCATGGCACCAAGTGCCACATCCAATCCCCTCTTGAACGCCTCCCTGGGCAGCACATTCCAATGACAAATGACTCGCTCAGTGAAGAACTTCCTCCTCACCTCGAGTCTAAACCTCCCCTGGCACAGCTTGAGACTGTGTCCCCTTGTTCTGGTGCTGGTTGCCTGGGAGAAGAGACCAACACCTTCCCGGCTACAACCACCCTTCAGGTAGTTGTAGAGGGCAATGAGGTCACCCCTGAGCCTCCTCTTCTCCAGGCTAAACAATCCCAGCTCCCTCAGCCTCTCCTCATAGGGCTTGTGCTCAAGGCCTCTCCCCAGCCTTGTTGCCCTTCTCTGGACACGTTCAAGTGTTTCGACGTCCTTCTTAAACTGAGGGGCCCAGAACTGGACACAGTACTCAAGGTGTGGCCTAACTCAGCTAGAGAAGCTGCCTGAATATTTGAATCATTTTTATAGTATTTACTGAGAGAACAATGTCCTTTGCCTCATTGGCCTCTTGTGTTTAGCTTCCCTCAGGATCAGAGTATCAAGTGGCTGTGAATGACAGGAATGATCATAGAAAATATGAAACAGATAGAGAAAAAGTGTTTCAGTTCATGTTTGTAGAGTGCTCAGGTATGAACCAACAAAGAAGTAGAAAAAAACCCTGTCATTTCTTATCACTTATAATTCAGTAATAGCAGTCAGAGGGTAAGCAGACAACTTTTTGTATAGTCCAACTCATGTCTCACAGAGCAGTTACTGTCTACTGTGTTCAGAAGGGTTAGTTTCTCATTACAGTGTCCCCATGTTGGTGGAACCAAAGCGGAATGGAATG